>NC_057722.1:27589664-27640679 GCF_004010195.1 Chiloscyllium plagiosum | reverse complement strand
TCTTTTTCCACATAAGGAGTCAGCTATTACGAGGGGGCATAGCTTTAAATTAAGGGGGGGGTAGGTATAGGACAGATGTTAGGGGTAGGTTCTTTACTCAGCGAGTCGTGAGTTCATGGAATGCGCTGCCTGTGGGAGTGGCAGAGTCAGAATCATTGGCGAACTTTAAGTGGCAATTGGATAGGTACATGGATGGGTGCTTAAGCTAGGACAAATGTTCGGCACAACATCGTGGGCCGAAGGGCCTGTTCTGTGCTGTATTGTTCTATGTTCTATGTTCTATGTTCTATGACCTTGAGTGTTATTGGAACTGTACCTATCAAGGCAAGCTTAGAGTATTCAATCACTCTCCTGACTGGGTGTGTTGTGGATGGTGGACTGGGATTGGGGAAACAGAAGGTGAATTACTTGCCACAGAATTCCAACCCTCCAGTCTGTTCTAGCAGACACAGTATTTATGTGGCTGGTCCAGTTCAGTTTCTGTTCAATGTAAACCGTGAAGATATTGACAGTGGGGGACTCAGTGATGACTGTGCCAAATGCCATTAAGCATCAAGGAGCTATGGTTATATTTTCTCTTATTGGAGATGGTCACTGCCTAGCATTTATGTGACACCTATATTACTTATCAGCGACTGATTGGATGTTGCCCATATCTTGCTGCGTATAGACATGGAAAGCTTCAGAGTCTGCGGTGTCATGAATGGTGCTGAATTATGGAATCATCAGCAAGCATATCCATTTCTGACCTCATAATTGAAGGAAGGTCATAGATGAAGAAGCTGTAGATTGCCAAGGACATGATCCAGTTGAGCTCCTGTAACTATATTTTGGGACTGATGTCAGAGGGTATCACATTGAGAATGTACATTAGTCTGCCTGATTAACTTTGAATACTGTTCGTGTCCAGTATTGGTCATTAACTTGTAAAGCAAATGGAGGTGCTTTGGAAGTGAGTAGGAGGATATATTGATGTATCGGTTACTAAACTGGGGTGGGGGTGGGGGAGTTGGGGAGAACATTAACTTAGAGAATGCAAGTTTGAAAGATTGTGTTAAAAATATCTGGGAAACAAAGAAAAAAGTTATCAATAAAAGTAACAATGAAGCTGTTGGATTGTTGTACAAGAAAATCTGGTTCACTGATGTCATCTGGGGAAGAACACATTCTTTTCTTACATTATTCTGAGGGCATATAACTCCAGTGCCTCTCAAGTGTTGTTAACACAGGTGTCTGCTGTGGCCAAAGAAAGCCATTCAGTTCATTACACTTGGGATTGGGGAATAAATCTAGGGCTTGATCAGGATGCTCAGAATGAATTGAAAATTTGAGGTTGATCCCCAGAAATTGAGAATTGAACTAAGAAGGAAGATGAGCGATATTACACTAGTTTATCCTTCAAACATTTTTCTGAGTAATAACTCTTATGTATTTAATGGTGTTGAAAACAAAAACAAAGCAATATTATGGTAAAACATTATAATAAATGAAAGGATAGAAGTTGAAGCTTTGAGGAAAATAAGAACTGGTGTCAAAAGTAGTTCATTTCTTTTGATGATGAATCCATGCTAAGTTCATCAATTCTTCTTGGTTTGAATTGTACATGGAGTCACTGATCTTTTCAGAGTGTAAAGCCAAATCTTTAAATCCTGCCCTTTTGGGGTTAGTAAAACAAAATATTCATTCGAAAATAAATAACTTCCATTTATATAGTGCCCTTCACTACCTCAGGACATCTCAAAGGATTTTGTGATCAACGAAGTGCTTTTGAAGTGGACTCACAGTTGCTATGTGGCAAACACAGCCATCACTTTCCATACTCATAAGTGGTATTGAGATTATGATTCAATAATCTGTTTTTTTTAAAACTGGTGTTAATTAATATTGACCAGGACACTGGGCAGAACACCCTGCTATTCTTTGAAATTGTGCCATGGTGGCTATTCCACACACTTGAGAACATAGATGGATATTGGTTTTAACATCTCATCCAACAGTACTGTACTCTCTCATGACTGCACTGCAATGTAATCCAGGCTTTTCTAGTCAATACTCTGGGAGAATTGTACCCACAATTTTCTGACTCAGAGCTAAGAGCTCTGGCAACTGAATGACATCTCATATTTTCTGTTTTTCAAGGCAACTTCTTCTGTCAGACTCTTGGTATTCCCTCTGACTTCAAATTAAAATCTCCTGTCTCCTTGATTGAAGTTAAGTCCAAGAAGTTTGTTTCTTCTTTCTTGCCAAATTATCTTTCCTCAAATTCCCCAACAATTCTCGACTCCTCTTAGAAAACTCATGGATGTTTAAGATTGGAATTTAAAAAGAAATTCTGGAATGATTTTTTAAATCAAAGTTATGCGCTTGAATAAACTTATCATCTCTGAGAGGCAAAATGCTCTTTCATCTTGTGTACTCCAACTTGTCATAAGATTTCATTCTCTCTCTGTTGTTTATAATTACGTTAAGGTCAGTAACCCTCTGATATATTCTCCATTTTTTTGAACTTCAAAATATATGCCATGTATGCTGTTCCTTGCAACATCTCCACTGTGGGGAAATGAAGATTAATTTTGTTTCACTTCTGTGATTACTTATTTTTCAGCGTGTATCCTTTTAGTTCCCTTAATCTCTATTTCAGCAATATTTTTCAAGAATTTAAAACCTGTACTTGGCATCAACAGTTTCTGGTCTCTGATATACTATTGTTTTCAACCTTGATAGTGTCCCTTTACCTTAGTTCCTTGGTAAAATTGATGATGTTGAGAACAACATTGGAAAGTAAATGGCTTGACTTTACTCAGACAGATGAAATGAAACAAAGCTATATATCAATGGGCCAGAGCTGAAGCTGCTGTATATCATGAATTCCCTGTAGGTGGATAATTAGCCAGGATAAAAGCATCCTGATAGACTCCTGGGAAGTGATATTGGCATCACAGACTATCTGCATGTTCACAAAATAATAGTTTTTCAATTGCAGAATTGAATTCCAACAGTGTTTGTGGTGTGACTTATATAGAATCATTAGTTCCAAGAGCCAAGTGAATGCTAAATACTCATTGACAATTTCTCTGAGTGAAAAATGGGGCACTTTCTTGGTACGATGGAGGGCGGGTGAGTCAATCAGGCCCACTTTTCTATGTTCCCAGAGAGTTGTTACAGAGCAACATTAACAGGGATTGGAAACATCCTCATCCTCTCAGTCACAGATGGATTTGAGGAAAATGGAAACTGAGGAAAATTCAAAATGAAAGAGGAAAATATTTTGTAATAAACATTAAATTTTAGCTGTATCAATTGGAAACTTCTGTCTATATTTTTATTGCTTGCAGTCACATACCAAACAGCCTTTGCAATTTGTCATCAAGGGCAACATGACTCAATTCAATTTTGACCACTTGTTAAAGTGAAGTTGATAGTCCATGGATTTGAAAAATATTAATAAGCAAAGTAGGAATTGGCACCTTAAATAGTATTGGCCAAAGGATTCACACTGACGAATGTGGTCTATGTTATCCCATAATTGTTGCCAAGTCTAAAAGTCTTTGATAGTTATCCAGACTCCCTCTTTCTTGCTGCATTTTGTCTCATTATGGAACACGTAAGACTTGCATATTACACTTGATATGTCAGGAGTGCAGTATGAATATATTCCATTTGGCAGGAGCTACTATACTGAAGAAGCTTGATACAATCTGAACAAGACAACCAAAATAGACAAAAAAATACAAATTCACATGATGTGTGCAATCATTTCCCTTTACAATTCCAAAGAGGCATAATTGGGTGATTTGCATATCAGTAATGTAGAAGAACATCTTTCTAGTAAGGAACTAGATATTTTAATGTAACTGTAGAAACATGTCATCTGCACAATTATGGTACAAATATATGTTACTTGTGAAATAGCAGAGCAGCTGCAATTTATTTGACCAATAATCACATCTACATCATTTGTTTAACAGCAGTTACACACTCTGGGTGGAATCCTTTGGGTTGGCAATGGGAAATTATCTTTCTTATGTGGGATTGTGATGGACCAGAAGCCTGCCACCTCCTGCCCTTGCCAGATGAAAAGTTTCAGGCAGGAATACCCAACCTCCATTATCTGTTCTGCCACCAATTAAGGCCCATAAGTAGTCATTTGATAATCAGTTAATACTATTACCTCATCTGAGCTGGAGAACACATTGCTGAACGCCAACCTTTAGCCCATGCTTCTGACTCTCCCGGCCTCCTCTCCCAGTGAATCCCATTGCAAGATCTCCCACCAAAGAACACTGTCTTTTCCATGACTCATTCTTCATTCTTGGAGTCTCAGGACATTGTTGTCCCAGCAGCAGCCATTGCATCTGGTGCTGCTGAGCTCTAGAGTTGCCCAGTGTTTATTGATTGATGGGTAGCTCTGAAATCTCCCCCAATTTAGTCTGAGATTGGCAAAATTTAGCGAATTCACTTTCCAATGCCAGTCTACTTAATGTACTTTTCCTCAGCCTACCCTTTAACAGCACTCGTCAACGATCATAAACAGCGAGTGATTGGACTAAAGACACACCAGACGTGAACGGCACACTATCTAAGTGGTGCAACATTGTAAGTCATACCAAGGTTCCATGATCTCCCCTCAACCCAGTGTCTCTGGAATCAAGAAAGACAAAACTTGCCATTTTACACAGCCAACCCTATATTGTCCACATTGACTTAAACAAATTTTGCTAGGAGAAAGTGAGGACTGCAGATGTTGGAGATCAGAGTCTAAAAGAGCGGCGTTGGAAAAGCACAGCTAGCCAGGCAACATCTGAGGAGCAGGTGAGACGACATTTTGAGCATAAGTTCTAAATCATCATTCCTGATGAAGAGCTGATGCTTGAAATGTCAACCCTCCTGCTCCTCAGATGCTGTCTGACTGGCCGTGCTGTTTCAGCACCACACTTTTTGACGCATAAGCATATGTTGCCCCTTTTAATGACACAATGTCAAGATCCAAGAGTTCCCTCTCCAACAGTGTATGAGTATCTTTGTGACATGGACTGAAGTATTTCAATAAGAAGGCACAGTTTCTTGATTCAACATATGGGCAATAAATACTGATCTTGCAAACAATGCTCATATTCCAAGAATGAATTTAATAGCACATGCACTATTAGTTCAGGAAACTGGGCTGGAATATTCTTTATACTAGACAAATTGTATGACTCGGTTCCTTAATTGATTGAATCAGGGAATATTATCTGGGTAGAATTGCTTTGCATCTGAACTTATATCAATCAAAATTTATGCAGTATGAATGCTAACAGAAACTCGACATCCAGAAACAGCACTAGCTCACAAAATAGGTGGCAGTATTGTTTTAGCAATGCATCATAAGAATTTAAAGTGGTAATAAATGTTTATAACATAACGCAACACTAATTTGGGGTGGCATAGTTGCTCAGTGGTTAGCAAAGCTGCCTCACAGTGCAAAGGGCCCAGGTTCGATTTCAGCCTTGGGTGACTGTCTGTGTGGAGTTTGTACATTTTCTCCATGTCTGTGTGGGTTTTCTCCAGATGCCGCGGTTTCCTGTCATAATCCAAAGATGTGCAGGTCAGGTGAATTGGCCATTTTGAATTGCCCATAAGGTAGGAGAATGGGTCTGGGTGGGTTACTGGTCGGAGGGTCGGTGTGGACGTGTTGGGCTGAAGGGCCTGTTTCCACACTGTAGGGAATCGAATTTTAATGAGGGCAACTTCTTTAAAACAAATGTTAATCACATGGTTAGTTTTATATGCATAATCAGATATTGGAACTAACTGCTGTGTATAAATAAAAATATGGTTGAGTTAAAGAAATCCTTGTTCAATTTCAGGCCTTCGTTTAAGTATTAATGGCTATGCTATTGTTGCTATGTATATTCAGCAATCATAGAATAGAAACGTAGGATCTTTCTAACAAGGAGGATGTGAATCAGACCATGATCAACAATGACCATGCTGCCCCTCTGCAGAAGCCATTCAGCAAGTATCATTCCCCTGCCTGTATATTTTCCTTGCCAGACAATAATCCAAATATCTTTTGACTGCCTCAATTGAACCTGCCTCACAAAACACTGACACAGTGTATTCCAGAACCTAACTGCATGTTGCTTGAAAAAGCTTTTGCTCATGTTGCTGTTGCTTCTTTGCCAATTACCTTAAATCTGTGTCCTCGCATTCTTATCGTTCAACCAATGCACACAATTTCTTTCTATCTCCTCTGTCCAAATTCCTGATGACTTTGAAAATCTCTGTCAAACCAGGCGAGAGTGTGGTGCTGGAAAATTACATCAGGTCAGGCAGCAGAATCGACATTTCAGGCATAGGCCCTTCATTAGGAATGAGGCTTGTGGGTTGGGGCTGACAGAAAAAAGGGAGGGGGTGGGATTGCGGGGAAGGTAGCTGGGAAGCGATAGGTGGATAAAGGTGGGGAAGAAGGCGATAGGTGAGGGGGAGAGTGATGGAAAGGTCTAGAGGTGGTGCTGCGTTGTAGGCTTGGGAATGGGATAATGTGGGGGAGGGAAAATGAGGAAGCTGTTGAAATCCACATTTATCCCGTGTGGTTGCAGGGTCCCAAGGCAGAATATGAGGCGTTTCTCCTCTAGGCGTCGGATGGTAACAGTTTGGCAGTGGAGGAGGCCCAGGACCTGCATGTCCTTGACTGAGTGGAAGGGGGAGTTGAAGTGTTCAGGCACGGGGCAGTGGGGTTGGTGGGTGTGGGTGTCCCAGAGATGTTCTCTGAAATGATCCACAAAAAGGCACCCTGTCTCACCAATGTAGAGGAGGTCACACCGGGTAACTGCTATCTCAACTTGCCTTGCCATTTTCAATTTGTTGTACCCATGTCTGTCTGCTCTTGCATCCAGTATAGACCTGTGCCTTTTATTTTGTATTGCCTCTGTGTTCTTCCTGCCAAAATGCATCACTTCACACTTTTATGTATTGATTTTAATCTGGTACTTGTCGATCCTTTCCACTAATCTATCTATTTCCTTTTGATGTTTTAGACTATCTTTCTGACAGTTCACAGTGCTCCCAAGTTTTGTGCTGTCCTCACAATATGAACAAGTTTTGTGTCATCTATAATGAAATAGAATATTGAGCATCAGGTTCCTTAATTACTTTCTTTTAATGGGATTTCCTTCTTTTTCTGACTTGCATTTAGAACAAATTATTTGGATTCTAAAGCTGTAGAAAGACATGGTCTATTCATCTGTCGTAACAAACCATATATTCACTTTATCGTGGATCATGGAAAAGAACAAAATAAAAAGATGCACACTCAAGAAGGTAAATTATACTTACTGTGATACTAAGCTGGAGATAGGTTATGTCTGCAATGCAGGTGGATGAAATCTGAATAAATTTCATGAGCAGAGAAAGCTCATTAGACCCTCAGGAGCTGTCTGCTTTCCAAAGAAACATAATACTCTCTTCCCATTATACTCTTCAGTTCATTCTTTCTTGAAAAACATATCCAATTCTTTCTTGAATTCATGCTGTTTGCTTCATTTGCCCAGCATGGTAATTCCATTGGGTGAAAACTAACCCATATGACTGACCTTTTAAATCCCAATTTCAAATTTTTGCCCTTGATATTTGAATTGTGCACCAATGTTAAACAAAGGCTGAGCTAGTTTTAACTTTTAATTTGGATTTCAAACTTCAAAACTTCAAAACTGTATTAATATTTTTAAAAAGGGAACACAAATCAGCATCCTTAAATAGCTGATGATTTAAGTTTTCCTGGCTCTTTTCCTTCCAGATGCATAGTTTACTTCATCTGATTTAATACCCAGAACTGTGCACAATACATGTGCAGGCTAGGTGGATTCGCCATAGTAAATGCAGGGTTACGGGGATAGCGTTGGGAGCTGGGTCTGGGTGGGATGCTCTTTGGAGGGTCGGTGCAGACTCAATGGGCCGAATGGTCTCTTTCTGCACTGTAAGGATTCTATGATTTGGAATTAATGTGAGGTTTGTCTAGTAGCTTACATGCCAACAATGCAACCTCTTCAGAATACAGAAATTAAACTAAATTACATTTTCAAAAGTAATTAAAATAGGAAATGAATTGTTATGCTTTGTAGATTCAGCACAAAAAGAAGCCATTTGACCCATTGTCTCTATTCTGGCTCTTTAAAAGATCATTCCAATTAGTTGCATTCTACTGGCCTTTCCCCATAGTTATGCAAATTTGCCCCTTTGAGTATTGAAGATTATTGAATCTACTTCTGCTTCTACTTCAAAGACCATATCCCAGATCGTAAATCACTGCATAATAAAACTTTTCATCATGTCACCACTGGTTCTTTTGCCAATTGCCTTAAATCTGTGTCCTCTATATATTGACCCATCTGCTTCTCATTCTTTACTTCTGCCCAATTCACCAGGCTGTGTGTGTGTCTTCTGAAATTTCCTACTTTTCTCTACACTACTTACAACAATACCAAGTTTTACATAATCTGTGAATTTTGATATTTATAGTCAATTCCAGCTCATTTACATTTCCGTAAGATGAGTGGTATTAATACTGGCTTCAGGGGAACACCACTGCACACTTGCCTTCAGTCTGAGAAACATCTAACTATTATCTCTGTCTCCTCCAAAATTTTGTATTCTGCTGTTATCTCCCTTTTAATTCCATTGGCTTCAATATTGCAAGCAGGTCTATTATGCTATACTTTATATTAAATGAAATTAAATTATGGTTGAAAAGGTATTCCAAAACACTTTGTTAACATGACGAAGAAAGGGTGTACAGTGGCACTGTTGCAAGTATGTTACAACATTAAGAAATAATTCATAACAAATTTTAAACAAATGTTAAATAATGAAAATATTTCATTAATTCTTTTTTAATAAAATGTTATTCCTGTGGTCAATGCAGTGTTTGCATATTATAAACATAACATTGAAGCTAACACTGCCTTCAAAAGAAGTTTTCATGGTAAACTATTTTTCATGATTTTATAAGTTAACTGAAAATTTGCATCTGATAACAACTATACTTTATCAATTGTTCTGTTCTAGGCTGGAGAAACTAGACAGTTAATGACATCATTCTGAATCAATTCACAGATTTTTTAATAGTAGAAACACTAGGAATTAAATAAATGTCATAGAATCATACAGCATCGAAATAGCCTTTTTGGTCAAACTCATCCGTGATGATCAGACATCCTAATCTGACTTAGTCCCATTTACCAGCATTTGGACCATATCCCTCTAAGCCCTTCCTATACATGTACCCATCCAGGTGCTTTTTACATGTTAGAATGGTACCAGCCTCCACACTTCTTCTGGCAGCTTATTCCACACGCACACCACCTTCTGCATGAAAACGTTACCCTTCAGGTCCTTTTTAAATCTTTCCCCTTTCACCTTAAACCGATGTCCTCCGGTTTTGGACTCCCTCAGCTGAGGAAAAAGCCCTTCATCATTTTATAAACCTCTATAAGGTCACCCCTCAGTCTACAATGCTCCAGCAAAAAAAGCTCCAGTCTATTCAGCCTCTCCCTGTAGCTCAAACCCTCCAGTCCCGGCGACATCCTTGTAAATCTTTTCTGCACTCTGTCAAATTTAACAACATCCCTCATATGGAAGTGTGACCAGAACTGTCTGCAGTATTCCCAAAGTGGCCTCTTTAATCTCATGTACAGCCGCAGCACGACATTCCAACTCCTAATCTCAATGTTACGACGAATGAAGGCAAGCATGTCAAATGCTTCTTCACCACCCTGTCTACGTGCAACTCCACTTTCAAGGAACCATGCACCTGCACCCCTAGGTCTCTTTGTTCAGTCACATTCCCCAGGACCCTATCTGTCACTGAGCCGATTTTGCATCCAGTTCAACACATTCCCCCTTGATTTGTATCCCATTGGCTTTACATTTTCTGACCAGTTTGCCATGTGGGATTTTGTCCAAAGAATTACTAAAATCCAAGTAGTCAACATCCATGGCACTGCCCTCCTCAAATTTACTTGTTACTTCCTGAAAAAAATTCAATGAACTTATTAAGATAGAGAAAGAGTATGTTGAACTCGATCCTGGATACTGTTCAATCGCAAGATATTAAAGCTAAAAAGTGTAAGTATTGCATCGTCGTGTCATGTGTAAGACATGTGGGTCATCAAATAGATGATGAAGGTGTCCATTCAATGCAGAAAGTTGAGAGAATTTAAAAATAAAGAGACTAAAGATCAAGAACAACATAAAATATTCATAGGGCTTGTAACTTATTGTTATTCTAAGTCCACCCTTGACTCAGCTAATACATCCACTCAATGCATAACTGCTCAAAAATGAGAAAAATTGACAGTGCTCTGTGGTGTGCCAGAAAGCTTTTGAATTTATGAAGAAATTGCAGAATAATGATGCTGTTTTGACACACAGTCATCCCAAAAAACATTTGGTTTTAATGTGTGGTGTCTCACCGAAGGAGTTAGGTGCAGTTTTACCTCACAATCTGGAAAGAGGTGTGGAGAAACCGTAGCATATGTTTCATGTACTTTTATGAAGACTGATGAAAATTATTCACAAGTTAAACAGAGATATTCATGATCATCAGGGATTCCTGATGGAGGGCTTATGCCCGAAATGTCGACTCTCCTGTATCTCGGATGCTGCCTGACCTGCTGTGCTGTTCCAGCACAACACTATTTGACTCTGATTTCCAGCATCTGCAGTCCTCACTTTTTCCTCCACATTCATGATTATGTTTAGTGTTACAAAGTTCCACATGTACCTTTATGGTATGAAGTTCACTTTGTTAACTGATGAACAAGTCCATACAATCAGAACAGCAGCACAATTTCAGGTATTGATTTTGATGGCCTATCAGTACAAAAAATGTTATGAATCAACAAATCAAGAAAATAACAATGGAAGCTGATACTCATATGTAGACAGAAAGATAAAGAAGGCAAATGCATGAATTAAAAACATGCAAGAATGAATAAATATCAAGTTATTCTCATTGTTTCTTCTCAAATGATGATTTTTTGTTAAACAGGTATCAGTGTTTAGGAAAACATTTTTTTTTACATGTAAATTACTTTAGCATTGAACGTGTGTGGTTTAGTTATGATTATTGTAAAGACCAGCATGCAGCACAATGTGTTAAATTTCAGGTATTGTTGATGTTAATCATATTTTGGGAAATTATGTGCATATATCATTTTTAATGTTTTTTTTTAAGGGGAGGTTGCCCAAAAGCTGCCATCTCTCAAGAGGTGCCAATAAAGTTAGTTCAACAATAGTTCAACAAGTCTTTTCTTAATGCAGTACACAATATGGACAGAGATCTGAAGGAAATTCTAGAGATTGGGGCCTAGGCAGCTGAAGGCACAGCCACCATTGGAATTGTGGTTAATATTAGGGATGTTCAAGAGGTAGAATTAGAGACACACATATCTCAAAGGGTTGTGGAGCTGGAGGAGATTACGGAGAAATGGAGTGACCAAATCATCGAGGGATTGAAAAACAAGAATGAGAAATTTAAAATTGAGGTGTTGTTTGACCTAGAGACAGTGTCGATCTGTAAGTATAAGGGTGACAGATAAATAGCATTCATTGCCCATGGGCAGCAGAGCTTTGAATGACCTCAAGTTTCACAGATGGATAAATGTAGGAGGCCAGCCAGCATTTGAACGGTGGAGTCTGGATGTTTTGATGGATGTTTCACCAGCAGCAAACGAGTTGAGGCAGGGATGATGTTGCAGAGATGGAAATAATTGGTCTTAGTGATGGTGCAGAAAAATGATTGAAAACTCAGGATTAAATGATGCCCAAGATTGCAAATAGTCCAATTCAACTTTCAGATGATTGTCAGACAGCAGGATGGACTCAGCAGTAAGGGAATGGAATTATGGCAGGAAGCAAAATTAATAGCTTCTGTTTTTTTTTCCAACATTTAATTGGAGGAAATGACTGGGCATTCAGCATTGTATGTCAAATTAGAACCAATAGAGGGGTTAAGAGGTGGTGGTGAGATAGAGTTGGGTGTCATCAGTGTATACAGAAGAACGGATGTTATATTTTCTGCTCAAAACAACAAATGCTGGAGATCACAGCAGGTCAGGCAGCATCCATGGAAAGAGAACAAGATACCATTCTGAGACTAGATGACTCTTCATCAGAACTATTATATTTTCCACTGGTTTGAAAGAGGGCATCCATGTATCTCAGTAAGATTCATTTGAGGATGGATCACTGGATATCACCAGTGGTTTCTGTGTAGGAGTGCAAAGAGATGCTCCTCAGTATCCTGGCCAAAACATAATTGTTCAACCAATATCAAAATAAAACCAAAATCATCATCTAGTCATTACCTCACTGCTGATTGATAGACCTCACTGTGCACAAAGTTTAGCAATTGTGTTTCCGCAACAGTGACCACACTTCAAAAAGCAAATAACTGGCCTTAAAATGCTCTGTGTCATGTTGAGGTCATCTAAAGTTCTGGGTAAGTTACAATTTTTTCTTCAATTCACAGAACATCATTGGTGGAGGCATCATATAGAAATGTACACAAACCAAAGCCATTCTGCATTTCATTCTTGGGCTGGCTATTTGCAGATCTGCCACAGATTGAAATGGAGGACAGACAAATAAAAAATAAGGAGGAGAAAACAATTTGAGGAAATATAGGAGTTCTCATCTTCACACAGTAGTTACAAGGTCAGAGGCTAGGAATCCTCCAGCACCTCAAACTTCTTGAACAATCCTCTAATTCACCTCCTGACTTCCCAAAGTTTGTCCACCATCTACAAGGCACAAATCAGGAGTGTTTTGGAATATTCCCCACTTGCCTGAATGAGTGCAGCTTCAACAACACTTCACAAAACTTGACACTATCCAGGACAAAGCCCACTTGACTGGCATTCCATCCACAAAAAACCCATTCCCTCAATCCAAATAACATGATAAATGAATTGTTGTCAGGGCTGAAGCGACCACTAGGTGGACGCCTTGGGTGACAAAGTTTGTGCCAGGGGATGGAAACAATAAACTGAGCTGAAACTACATACAGCTTTAAAGTAAAATGAACAACTGGTCACCAACTCCTAAAGGCTATGCAGGTGAATCCAAACCAAGTTTTTCTGAATCAGCTCTTTCCTGAGATCACCCAAGCCCCGCACATGCTCATTAAATCTCCAATGACTGCAACCGAATCAGTGAATCATTGATGGCAGTAGCTTCCTCTTTCCCAGCTCCACACTATTCCTAGTGCTTTCTGACTCTCCATTCGCAAACTCCTGCTTCTCTCCGCATGTTGGATGACCATCCAGTCAAAGATTTCTCTTCCTTTGTCCCCGTCCTTCAATAATTTGAGTTTGTGAATCATTTTCTACCATTGCTGGTGATTTTCCCATTGCTGATGCTCAGCTGTTCACTGCCATCCTCTAGTCCAAACACTAGCCCTCACTCAGTTACCTGCAGCATGAGGACATCGTGTTCCTATGGTCTGCAGCTCAGTGACAAGCAATGGCCTTTGAAATGGGAGAGACCTGAGAATAAAAGTGGAGCAGGGTAAAGGAAAAACAGAGAGGCAGAAGTTTCATGTGAAAAACTGGGATAGCGAAGTGTGATTTTAGTAATATAGTATAAATGCAGAAAGTTTATTCATAGTGCTGCACAATACAGATAATTTCTATTTTCGACAATGGGTGAGGAAAGGGTGGTGCCAATTAATGCCAATGACTTAAGAGTTGTGTGTTTTCATTGAATTGAAAAAGTTCTGGGTGGTCTCATAGTGATGTATGTGTTCAGGTGAGCAGTGCTGAGAGAACATGGTATTATAGAACAGTGGGAAGCTGAGACTAGGGCTACAAATAGCTTTCTGAAAGTTTGGCAATTTTCAGTATTTGTATGAGAATACGTCTGAATTTCTACCTATATTCCTTTCCGTGAATTCATTGTGGTGCATGTTGCCAGGCTGAAGTTTCACCAAAGACACTGAATGCTCTTGTATTGGCCATGCAGTTTGTATGTCGACATCTTGATGTTTTAGGTAATTAGTCAAATTGTAAACAATAGCCACACTTCAGTATTTGCGTGATGCCTAAATAATGTCATAGTTACTTCTTGTGTGGTAATTCCCACAGTATCTAAATTGCAAGAAGAACCTATTGTGCAATGTAAGCAAAGCATTTCAGCCAAGTACATAAGTGAAAATGATGTCCCTCCTGCCCCTGAGATTGACCGATTCAACAACAAAGTCAAGGTACCATGGGGAATTTCAACCAAAAAGGCAAATGGTGAAATCCATATGTCAAATGAGGTACTGATGTTAAAATTAAAATGTTAGACCACAGTTTTAAACAATCTGCCTTTATAACTACTTGATTTGATATCCTGATTTTAAGAAGTTTGAATTAGCCAAATGATTTTTTCATGCTTTTTCTTATTTTTGTTTTCAAATTTTGTTGATGTTTTATTAAAGCTTGTTTCGATATTTATGCTGCTGAATTTCAGATCGTTCCTTATTGCTGGCTACAAGAATATTAATATTGTAAAGAAATCCTGCAGTTATTTATTGCCTCCTTAAACTGGCAACACATAACATGAATTTTTGTTATTTCTAATTTGTCTTTAGTGTAGCCATTGTCAACTTACTCACCTTTTCTGATTAGAAAAACTCAGCACTGGCACAGCTGAAGAGCTCATTAATCGAGTGTTGTGGTGTTCACAGCACTGCAGTTATTTTCTCACCCACTTTCCAATGATAATCTTTGCAACGTATGAGCTTAAAATTGCATCAATTCTTAGCATGCCAAGTTTCCTGGAAGAATTTGTAGCCAAAATGGTTGCATCATATGAAACTAAAGATGAAACTTTCATTTTTGCAGGATTTTGCCATTTCCAACAAACATTCTCAAATTGGACTTTTAAAAACTGATTAATGTGTTTACTTTCTGATTTATTTAACAATTAAATTGACATTTGGATTTGCTATTCTTATTTGTGTGTCCCCCAGTAATAAATACTAATTTAAAACATCCTTTCACACTTATTATAGAACTGGCACATACTTAAAGGACTGATTGGTTTGTTTTTGAGTTGGTGGTGATTGGGACACTGTAGCCAGTTCCTTGGGTCACAGAGCTCAGCATTAATTCAATGAATTGATTTAGAAAGTGTTATCCGGCAATAGTCTGTTGACCTTAAATGGCTCTCTCACCCTGGGGAGGAGGTTTTGGGGGTGGAATATGTCAATAGTATTCTGCCATTACAAAAAGTGCCACAAAGTGAACTCCAACAATTGTGCAGCTCCTGGACGTAATACTATTAAGCCTCAGTGCAACATTCAACATGTACAAAGTGATTTTCATGTAAGATTCACATATCATTTGGTCAAAGCAAAAGGCTCATTGCCTGCAGTTGCCATATTCCAAAATGAAAACATATGAATCCTATAGGAGCTGTTGGGGGTTTCAGATGTTCTCTTATTGTTGTTTTCATTATCTAAAAATTAACAGATAATGGGGAAAAATTTTATAGCTGTCTTTTGGAACATCTGTGATTGCAATCCAGAGATTAGAGTACATAATCGCTTAGAGTACATAATTCAGTTCTTTTTCTGCCTGTTGTATTTTTGTTTCACTCACTTGATTGCCCAAATAAATAGGAGGTAAATGTGCTGATGCCAGAGCAATTTGATTTAAAATTTCAATATCTTCTGTTTTTCTCGGTATTTGGAAATTGAAAGTGAACCCATTTGTTCAATTACATGGCACAATGGAGCACATCACCATATTTTCCATAAGCTTGATTGTTAACTCAGGATTATGTTGGTATTGTTTTGCCCATCCCTAATTGCCCTGAGATGGTAATAATGAGCTGTCTGCTTGAATACAAGTAAGTTATTTCTTCAGCCATTTCAGAGGGTAGTGAAGAGTCAATCACATTGCTGTGGATCTGGGCACTCACATAGGTCAGGCCTGATCAAGACAGTGTATGTCCTTCTACATAGTACATCAGTGAACCAGGTAGATTCTGGGGGTTACGGATCGCCATTTCTGATAAGCATTTGATTGATTTAACTAACAAAATTTAAATTCTCCAATTGCTCTGGTGAGATTTGAACACACACATCCAGGTCACTCATTCAGACCTCTGGATTACTCATCCGAGCACTCAGGAACATGAGCAATATGAACAGAAGTAGACCATAGGTTATTTTGCACTGCCAGTCACTGGCACACTATTTGCTTTCCACCAACCTGCCTCTTCGTTGCATCATGGATTCCCCAAAAGACCAAAACTTCTTTTGTTCTCAGCTGATAAAAGGAGTGAAGCTCTGAGGTAGAGAACTCAACAGCTTCACAGCTCATCGAAGTAAAGAAATTTCTCCTCATCTCAAGTCCTAAATAATTGAACCCTTATTCTGAAACATTGCTTCTGCATTTAAGATTCTCTAGATAAGGGAAATACTATTAAGACCCTTCATTATAAGGTATATTGCAATGTGCCTCCCTCTCAGTCTTCTAAGCATCAGAGAGTATGGGCCCAATCTACTCAGTCTCACCAGGAAACAGCACAAGCAGTCCAGGAACCAATTTCAGTCTTAATAGTACACCTCCAAGGCAAGTATATGCAGTCAATACCACTAAAATACTGTGCCCTTAAATTTATCATTATAATCATGAATCGTGTCATGACTTTTTGTCACATGGGATATATGTTTTATTTTAATGTTACTGAGAATATTTCTTCCTTTCCATTTTTATTCAGAAAATGAGAAAAAATAAAGAACAGAAAGCACGACATGATAAGATACCTGCAGAAATGCTCATCACAAAACTTTCTGGAACCTCCAAAGTGTCTAGCCAAATACACAAAAATAATATTTCAGTCATGCACATGGTTCCAAACAAACGGCAGCGTGGAAAAACACCGTGGGCTGCTGCAGATTCAAACAACACTCCCTGCATGTTGGTAAATGTCGTGAAGCCTTTAGTCACTTGCTTAGTACCCCCCACATCTCGTTCTTCAAGATCAAGTCCACGGAGCTGTTCAGTTGCAGATGAAATATGTAAAGAAGTTGGAACAGGTGGCTTGTTGAGTGCTGAGAAAAATTCCATTAATCTATCAGCAAATGATGGCGGCTGTGCAGAAGAAAAGGATTCTGTTACTGAGAGACAATCAATAGAGTCTTTGGAAAGGTTTTAAATTAAGTGGAGAATATGTAGCAGAAAGCAACCATCTTCATTTTCCACAAGAATCATATTTTGTTACGAAGCAAGAGATTATGTAAATCTTTGTCCTTTTGAACAAGCAGATCTGGGACATGGTTAACTCAATGAATGGTATTATGAATGGATAATTAAATAGTACCATTTGAAAATTTGCTAAAATCTTTTAATGAGTTGTAATCACATAATAGCTTTGGTATATTTTATTTAGAATGACAGAATACAAACTCATGTTTTTGTTTGTTTGATGTGAGGTGGGTAATGTTAATTAATCCATCATTTATCCACTTATTTAAGGATATCAATGATTATGTTATTGTACTAATCCATTTGACTCAAAACCATTTAAATCCTTGCATAGTTCATGGAAAAACGTGATGTACAAATATATTTTTCAGAACTCTAAAGTGACTTTAAATGAAATTCTCTTGTTAGGAACACACATTCGCTTTACTAAAACCACTATTGTTTCCACTTATTACAGCATAATGGCATTTTTATTTGTCAGCATGGCTGAATTGGTATTGTTCTCACCTCTGAGTTCAAGTCCCACTCCAGACACCTGAGACAGACTGAGGGAGTATTGTGCATTTGGAGGTGCCACTTATCATGAGATGTTAAACGTGGGCCCCAGCTACCTTGTCAGCTGGATGTAATTGATTCAATAGCACAATTTCAAAGAATAACAGGACAGTCAGCCCTGATCATATGACAAATATTTGTTCAGTCAATATCACCAGAAACAATTTATCTGGTCATTGCTATTTGTGGAGATCTTGCGGTGAGTGTATTGGTTGCTGCATTTTCAAAAGCGCAACAGTGACAATACTTCAGAAGTACTTGATTGGCTGTAATGTGCTTGGAAGTGTTGTGAAGGGTGCTCTATTGACGTACAGTGTTCTTTCTTTTCTTACCCGTTGGGTTTATCGATTTTGCTTTGGAGCTTTCCAAGTGCCTTGTGTGTTCAGTTTACTTTTTGGTGACTTTTTCAAGGAACCACATTTTAAATCGATCTGTGAAATACAGGTAAAACATGGGCATTCCAAGGCATGTGCAGAGTCTGAGCCATAAGGGTGATGGATGATGTGAAGCCTGTGGCAGCTAACTGTAGGTCAGGACAGAGGGTACGGAAGTGGAACTGAAGAAACAAGAACAACCTACAGTGTTGATGAGGAAGATTGTGCTGCTGTTCCACCTGGCCTCAAAGGAATAATGAAATTTTCAAATCCAAGACCAGGCCTATCACCAGGGAAACCAGTCAGGGGACAGAGTCTTTTGGTCTTTATTTAGGGTCTTAGCTTTGTGAGAGGTTTTCACTTCCACTCTAGCCCAGGGTGGGTTTTCATGCATGATTGCATACTTTCCAGCTCACCATGTGAGCTGTTACATGAGTTGAATTGGGTGGGCTGGAAGTTCAGCCCCAAAGGTCGTAGGTCCTGGCACAATATTTAAAGGACACTCAGACATCCCTTCAGTCACTGCAAGCTTGCAGCATTACTTAACCCTCTTTCAGCTGTCCTATGAACACAGACCAGACAGAAACTAACTCCTGAGTTCAGCAACATCTCACTAGGTGGCCAGGACAGGGCCTTTCCTGAAAGTAGGAAGGTCATCTTCCACAGAGATAGCAGCTGTCCTATCAGTCCCAGGCAGCCTGGACTGGGGAACTGGATCCAGTGCAGGATGAGGACAAGTGATCTCCTGCAGTCCTTGAGATTAAGTAAGACCATCTTCTCAGTGAAAGCTAACAGGTCATGTTAGATAATTGCCTGAAAGCCTCAATATCACATGGATGCAGGGTTGACAAACAATTCATGTGGTCAATATTCTGACAGTTCCTAGGTTGTGCACTTCCAGATCAATTACTGGAAAGGGCTCAGGACTCACCATGATTGAATGCTCAGAAAGTGCTCATACATACATTACCATCACATGGAATCCTTCTCTTCCTCTGTCTCTCCACATGCAGCAGGAGGAGAAGGGCCTTGATTGGTGGAGGAATGCCTGATGTATGTGTCCACACCCCAATACAAAAAGCTGGGCAGAGAGCTGGCAGGAGATGACTGTGGACATTCCTGTGCTAATTGGAGACAAGAATGTCTCAAGAATCTGCTGTGAAGATAGTATATGACATTTGCCCCAAAGAGACTATATCTTCACCAACTAATTCTTCCTCCACTTCAAGTGCTAATGGCCGACAGAAATGGAGATAATTCTGGGCTACAGCAATCTTTCCCCAACAGCAGTAATGACACCTCAGAGAGGGCACTACTACAGCCTTCATCTGCCCCATCTCCCAGCAGAGGCATTCATCTTGGGGAGGATTCCTGTGCCTTGTTCTGGTTGCCAGTCCTGTTGATGTTGTATGTTGTTAGTGGGTTCCGTGGAATGAGCAGGCAAGTTAAATTCTTTCACAGTTTCTTCAATGAGATACTGACTCTCCTTAAAACAGAAAAGAAAGACTTCAAAGTTGGTATTATTAAAAAGGACAGCAAGATGTCGGACCTCTTCCTCGAAGAAATCATTCGCATTTGTAGCAGCTTGATTCTCTTTCACTCTTTCCTGAATGAGCAAATTAAGGTTTAAAACGACATCTGGCAGCTGTTCACCATCATTCTTGGTGTTCACCATCATTCTTGTTGCAAAGTCTTACTGTATGTCCTCATTTTTCTGCAAAACTAATTGGAAGATCTCCAAAATACTCTTGTGGTACAAGGATCCTGTTTCTTCAGTGAAGACTGACTCATGGTGCAATAAGTCACTTTCAATATCTAATGCAGCTGGTAAATAACACAGATTAAAAATGTCGCAACTTCTGTACTCAATAAACAACAATGCTGATTGGGAATGACGTATGAAATGTCTCCCATTTCATTGAAATATAATACATATGTGCACTGACACTTGTATCAGAATTTCTCCTCTAACTTGAAGTTAATGTAATATGGTTGGAGATGTCTGTACTTCAGCCATGATGTTATTTCTGAAAACTTACTCTTATATCCAATTTAAAATGAGATTTCTTGCCAGCAACCATACCAAAAATCCCATGGTAGATCTACAGTCTTCTCGAAAAAGAATACAACTCATTCTTTAGTATTCACCTACTTCTTGGACAATTGCAGATTGGAATACTTTTTAACTTTTAACCTTTTAGCATAGAGCTATTTGTCCCATACACTGCAGTAGTCAACATGGAATTCAGGCTCCTGTTTTTTGAGTAGCTCAGTTCAAGTAGGTGTATTGCTGTGTGCATGCTGAACAGGCTTACAAGTGGTCTATTATCGGCTAATACTTCAAAACCATTTCCATTCAACTAGAGAGTAGCACAGTGGCTCAGTGGTTAGCACTGCTGCCTCACAGCACCAGGGTCCCAGGTTTGATTCCAGTCTTGGGTGACTGTCTGTGTGGAGTTTGCACATTCTCCCTGTATCTGTGTGGGTTTCCTCCCAGAGTCCAAAGATGTGCAGGTTAGGTGAATTGGCCATGCTAAATTACCCATAATGTTAGGTGCATTAGTCAGAGGGAAATGCATGGGTTACTCTTCGGAGGGTTGTTGGGCTGAAGGGCCTGTTTCCATGCTGTAAGGAATCTAATCTAGAGCCGAAAGGATAATAAATGTCATGATTGAAAGCACTTCTCTCTGTTTGTGAATAATATTATTTTGCAGGTTTCAGTGATCAGCTTGCTACTGATGCAACAATGAGTAGGTTGCTTGCCTCATCTTTCTATGTGAAAATTAGGTTAGATTTAGATTTATTGTCACACGTATATAAAAATACGGTGAAAAGTCTTTTATCGCATGTTATACGCAAAGTGTTGCCATGCTCCGGTACCATCTTGAAACACTGAATATAATGCAATATTTTACTGTAGTAGAGTTCATCTTTCTCTCTTCTTCTTATTTCCCCTCCTATTGTCCTGTTTGATATCAGCTTGGGTGTCTCAAATGAGACCTTTGCATCTGAACTGGAACCATGGGCTTGGGGATTTGCGGATTCCATACCTCCTTCTCCCCATTCAACATTCCTCTAGATGCTGTCAGTCCACTGACCATCCCTTTCACCGATGCTTCCCCTCCTCCAGGCGCCCGGGCCTCGCTGGGGACCTGGAGCCTTGGCCCAGCCTGCACGTCCGGGCCAAGAATTTCAGCCCGGAGCTGCTCCTTACTCACCAGGAAACCGCAGGCTCAGCCTTGCATCGCAGCTGCTATAGGCCTCTTCCTTCACCACCACTCTCTAGGCCTTAAAGAAAAGAAAACGAAGAAAAGAAAAGGAACAAGAGACAAAGTAGAAAGAAGAAAAGAGAAAGAAAGCAGATGTGAGCAGACAAGACACAGGCACAGCCCTGCTACTCTGCTACCATCTTGAAAGAAATGCCCTTACCCAACGAGATGTGCATCTGCAATGAGCTGGGTGATTTTCTTAGAGTCATAGAAAACATTTGTGCAATTTTCTACCAACTGATATTTGCTCCGGAATACACCTGTATACTCTGGACATCCTAACCATTCGGAGAATTCATAACCTTTGCAATGCTTTAAATATCCATGTTTGGGGTGATACTCCTTCATGACATGTAACTGAAGAATTTGATTCACATTTCAATGAACAAGCACTTGCCGTTGTTCAAAGTGAGGTTGCACTCCATGATATTGTAGCAAGTAGACATGTCTTCAGTTCACTTTCTGTGCAACTTAGATGAGAATCTCATTCCTAACATTCAGACTTTAAGTCCTCCAGGAGCAAAAATATGCTTTACTCATAAAATATCTTTCTAAGTATATTCTTCCCATTTCTATGCTCATGAGCACATAAGACTGGGAGTAATTACAGATTCAGAGGTCCTGCTTTTCAATCTCCTTCCAGTTTCCTGAAATCTGCCTCTGGACCATGACTTTTGGCTGTTCACCCTGCCCCAAAAGAACATCCTATGACATCTTTAGCCCTTACACACTCCTGGCAATGTAACAGCCTGCAGTCATTATTACAGCTGCAGAAACTCCTGCCTCTTTCCCTTAACTAATGAATTCACTAACAGTGCTGCTCTTTCAATCTTCCTCCCTTCTTTAACAGCTCAGCTGCCTATCTTGCCACTGAATCTGACTGCACTTTTCTGATAAATCCGAGTGTTCACCAGCGTCCAAAGCAGAAAATGAATTTGCAAGCAATATCATTTCAGGGGACTGTTGCACTGTCTGCCTGGTAGTCATCCATCCGCAACAGCTGGCAGCTCCAAAATCTGGAGTTCAAGCTTGTGCAGACAGTAACACTTTCTACAGATAGGATTGTTTCAGATACATGATGCATTTTGAATTTCCAACATTCCATAGGCTGTGCAATCCACTTGGCCATTGCCCTGCCATGGGTTAACTGTCCTGGGTATTTATTACATCTAGATTAGTTTAAATAATCACTCACCATACAGCTCCTCCCACTATGCTGAATAAAGATCTAAATGTTGGGCCATGAAGAAAGTAGATGGTGGGATTGGGCAGGTAAAAAATCACCTCCTCTCCCTTTCACACCATTCATGAGTCAACAAATTCATTCTTCTTGAAATCTGTACTCTGCTGGCAAGCTGCATGGAGACCTCTATATAGTATTTGTACTCTTCAGAGCAACGCTGCAGTAAGCAGACTATTAACTAACTGGCCTCACTACAGTGGAGCTTGTTTACCTGACCTAAGGCTGAATGGCATTTACTTTTTTGAAGAAGTAAGGCTTTTTTTCTTCAGTCATTTATGATTGCAAACCTGCTATCATGCCTTTGAACCTTTGCAGACAGTTTTGGAAAACAGATGATGGCTCTGAATACACATTAAACTGTGGTATACCAGACATAGAGAATACCATCTTAATTCGTAATGTAGTGATTAGTTGGGGTTGTGGATCTGAAATTGCATTTGTTTCAACTCCTTCTTCTTTGTAATGATTTAGCGAATCTTTTTCTATTGGATGTTTATTTTGGTAAAATCAGTGTGTGTGTGTATACACTGTGCCGAATAGTGTATACACTATTTCTAATGCTGAGCTGGAGTAGCCTGGGTGTGACCCTAGCAGCTTCAATGTGTTCATAAATCACCAACTTAAAATGCTATATGCATAAATAAGTGCCTCACAAAAGTTCCAATTGCTGAAAGAAAGTTGCCTATTTTTCACTCTCTTCATTGCTACGGTGAAGCTCTTGGGAAGAAACAGGAAGATTCAGTCAGTAGCAGAACTGCAAGTGCTCCTAAAACATGGACTTGTTCATTCCCCTTCCAGGCCCCCTTTGCTGGCTTATCTGTTCATTAGCCCTAAATATACAAAATGCGCATTGCAATTTTCAGAACACTAATATGTTCATCATAGCGTCTTAATTTGGTGATGGAGTGACCCCCATAAAGGAACTCTGAAACAAACAGGCTCTTTGGCCAATCAGTGTTAGGCATTTATAAAATTATCAAGGGACTGATTTTCAGGCTTAGCCGGGCTGCAAATTTACCAGTTCTATTTTTAGGCTTTTACCAGCTTGCTAAACATCAAATGTAGCAGCTATAAATCAACCTTTTTTGTATATTAAACTGATAATGATCTGTAATTGTGGTTGGTCATGAATAAAGTTAACATTAAAAAACAGACATTTATTCTGATCTTCTAAAAAATATTCAATTGGTATTGTTATGACCGAGGTTGGAAGGATACACTGTTTCTTCCTCCAGTCTGTCTCATCCGCTGATCATAATACGTTTTCACTGTAACAAGGTTGAAGAAATAGTTAATTATAGGGTATCAAATTGTTTAGTATGAAGAACATGCCTGCCAGGTTTATTTAGGTTAACAACATATAAATGTTTCATAATGAAAACAAACTTACTCAAGCAAAGATGCAAAGATTATTAACAAACACGTTTGAACCATGCAACGATACGTCTCTATCCTTTCGATACACATGCAGATATCTAATGGGGATGCAAAATACGTAACTCTGCGAAGTGTTTACTTTAAAGTCCTTTGCCTAAATAACAAGTAAACTCACGAAGAATAAGTCATGGTTTGCCCCAAATGCTGTTCTGATTCCCAAGTAATTATGCACACATAAGCTACTGACATTGGGGAGTCTTCGTTGAGCAGTTATACTTGGCTGAATATGTTTGGCAATGAATCCACTTCAGGAATCCTGTGTGAGTGGTGAAGGTGAATTCTGGCATATTTTCAGCTTACACACTTTGCTGAAAGGGATTGCGAAATAAGAGAGAGAGAGAGAAAAGTAGGCTGCTTTTCTTTTAGATTAGATTAGATTAGATTACTTACAGTGTGGAAACAGGCCCTTCAGCCCAACAAGTCCACACCGCCCCGCCGAAGCGCAACCCACCCATACCCCTACATTTACCCCTTACCTAACACTACGTGCAATTTAGCATGGCCAATTCACCTGACCTGCACATCTTTGGACTGTGGGAGGAAACCGGAGCACCCGGAGGAATCCCACGCAGACACGGGGAGAACGTGCAAACTCCACACAGTCAGTCGCCTGAGGCGGGAACTGAACCCGGGTCTCTGGCGCTGTGAGGCAGCAGTGCTAACCACTGTGCCACCGTGCCGCCCACAAGGCAGGTCTTGAGGCAGGTCAACTTCTCTAACAGAAGTTTTCAAAATGCAGGTCTTACCCTGCTCAAACACATGTGATCTCTTGCTGAATGTTCTTCAGAATGTATGACTCCATCCGAGCTCCCTGTTTCTTGCAGATACATTTTTGCAGTTGCACAAAGCGCATTTTTATTTGCAATATCCTTTGTTTAAAAGTTAGAGATATTTATATGGTTGATATAATGGTTTAAGAAGTTATATAGGTTTGCATGCCTTTATGGCAATATTTATTTGTCACAGTATCTGCTGCCTGTTGTTTTTTACTCCCATTATGTTAATGGATGGGCCAAAATTTAAAAGCTTTGAGCTGAGGGTAGGAGACCTGACAGAATGGAGTCAGGCGGGAATCCTGAAAGCTTCCCAACACAATGGGATATTTTGAGTTCGGCAGTCCACCAATCAGAGAAGACCAGCAAATTACTTCAATTAAGTGGCCAATGGACAACTGCTTTACATCACTGCCAACATTTTATCGGCACTGGACAACATTATGTGCAGGCACCATCAAGGCAACCTCCCAGTGGCTTCCCATGGTGAGGGTCTTCCTTCCTGCTGGTTCCACGTCCCTTGGAGAGCCCCTGACAGTTTCTCCATTCCAACATTACTGCTGGACAGATTCATCCTCCAACCGCATGCTTGCCTGACCCAGCACATTAAATGATTTCGTACAGACCCATCGGGGTGTTTCAACATGGAGGCACCCTTTTGTTCTACTCGTAATCCCAGACATGTCCACGTCTCATGATGGCATTGCTGGGGTGCCAGAGCAGTTTGGGCGAGCAGCTTGGAGGGGCAGGTTTCCATCTTAAATTGGCTGTTATGTTGGTGCCCTTTTAATAGGCTACTACCCATAAAATCCCCTCTTCTCTTCCATTACTCACCTGACTGGGCTTGGAATCTTCATTCATTCCTTCAGAAGGGCCTATGACATGTCAGTAAAATTCTGAGCATGGTTAAAAATGCATAAGTGCTGAATTCCATTAAAATCTCAACCACACAGACTGAGCCATCATTTATTTTTACAGCTTACTGGAGCAAAAGCCAAATTTGTGACTCATGATTTTGTCAGCTGTATTTTAAAATCTACTTCAGAATTGAGATTTAAACAATCGATCCTTAGTACAGTGTTGTATCTCCACCTTGTGGTGCCAAGGGGAAACAATCTTGCTGCTAAAAATATCCGGAAGGGAGATCACTTCCTGCAGGAGGCCATTAGCTGAGACACCAAATTTCTCGGTTTTATGTTATCAGAATTGTCATTGTTTGTTTGGATATTGGGCTTGACTGTTAGTTTATGAAGTTATCACCTTGCAAAATTGCACCCACACTTGAGGTGAAAAACAGGGATATGCCAATCCTGAACAGCCATTATTTATAGATACTATACAGGGTCTGCACTGAAGAGGGGTATCTTATAAGTCACTCATACAGAAATTTAAGGAAATTTTGACAATGCTGTTTACATTATTGATCTTGTGCTCATCAGCCATAAAAGGATGCAGTTAAATTTCGAATAATAAAGAGAGTGGAAGGGATATAATTTCTGGAGTATTTTTCAAATTAAACTCTGACAAACAAAGTAGCAGCAATGTTGACAAGTAAGTTTCAAACTTGTAAGGAAATTCTCCATCACATCAAGAGTGATAAATACATTGAGCAGATTATCAAACTCTACTCTAGGCAAAAATGCTGGAGCTAGGCAGTTCTGCAAAGAGAGACAGCAGGATCTTTAATGGATGGATGAATTAGGATAGGAGAAAATGCAAACAAAATTACAGTGATAATACCAAAGCTGGCTAAGTAAATTATCAGGTAAGGCTGAACAGATTGGGTCTCCACTTTCTAGTAAAAGAGTTGCAGGGTAAGCTTCGTGAGGTCTTTAAAATTATGAACAGAATTTGGAGGCTTGACTTGTAAAGAATGTGGAAGGCAATTTTTACCTCTAAAGGCAGTGACTTTGATTTGGGTGGAAAGTGGAAAGTTAAAAAGCCAGAAATCACAAGCAGTAAACCACCTTCCCCGAACGTACCTGGGCTTTGGGAGTCCAGGGCAGATGACCTGGAGCAGAGATAGACCATTGGGTCTATTGAGTCTGTGCTACCATCCACTAATAAACTAATAATCCTCAATTTCACATTCTTGCCTTTTTCCCCATAACCTTTATTGTGTTATTGGTGACCAATAAAACTAAGTCTAAATTGGTGGCACGGTGGCACAGTGGTTAGCACTGCTGCCTCACATGCACCAGAGACCTGGGCTCAATTCCAGCCTCAGGTGACTGACTGTGTGGAGTTTGCACATTCTCTCTGTGTCTGTGTGGGTTTCCTCTCGGTGCTCTGGTTTCCTCCCACAGTCCAAAAATGTGCAGGTTCGGTGAATTAGCCATGTTAAATTGCCGGTAGGGGAATGGGTGGGTTATGGGTCAGTGTGAGCTTGTTGGGCTGAAGGGCCTGTTTCCACACTGTAAGTAATCTAATCTAAATCCCTAAGCTTGTCCATTTTTTCAGCCTTCATCTGTATGTAATAAGTTCTGCAAGTCTGTATGTGCTACAATCTAATAGGAATAAATGTGCATTCATAAAATCATCAAACTATCGCTTGGAAAAAGAATAACAGTCATACTTAGTAGTCGCTTTGGCTCACAAAAAGCATGCAAGTTTTACACAGTTGAGTTAAAATAATTACACTGGCATGAAAATTTTCCTGAAAAATAGTATTTAACTATTTAGTCTTGCAACATTTCCTTGGTATTGTACTAATCTGAACGTAAAATTTGTTGAGTAGGATCAACTAATGAGATGTTAATAATGAACTGAAAAACATTCTACGCTGAATTGACAATTTCCAAAGGCTGGCACTCCTCACAGACACTTAAATTAGTCGAACAAAGAAAGTGGGAGGAGAATATATTAATAAATGTAATTTTAAAAATAAATTTAGGATTCAAAAAGTAATCATTTCTACTTACAAAGAAGACTAATCACAAACCAAAAATCACAATCTTTTTGCAATAATGCATCTTAACAGAAATTAAACAGAACTCATTACTAAAACATTGGAATGTCGTGTCTGGCTTCACAGGGTAAACCTACTGCACTACAAAGTTTATGGTAATTTTTATGTTTAAAATAATATTTCTATGCATAACTTTAGAACAGCTAAATATATTTTGTTTTGGTTGGATAATTGACATATCAGAATTAATTTGGAGACCTTTATGTACATATACATTGCACTACATTTCTTCACTATTATTATTTGATAAATGCATAATGACAATTTTGGGAACACTTGGGTGGACATAACAGTTTAACATAATATTGTTGGTTCCCCAGTGAATAAGCTGGAAAGAACCTCTAACCTAATCAAAATCTCAAGTGCATTGACAGCATGCCAAAATTATGCTGAATTCTCAATTGAACAGTTGCATTAAAATCATTAAAATCTTTTGGTGATCTGTGATGGGAAGGTACGCAAGGATCAAAAGATGTATCTCTGCATATAAACTTAATTTCTTGGTCGACCACCCTCTTGCAATTCAGCCTGCAATTTAGCTTTGGCTTTGCAAATGACGTTGTTACAAATAAAGGAACCATGTACAGTCATTACCCAACCAGCAACAATGTTCACATTTTACTCCTCAGCTTTGCACACCATCTGCACATTTGTTGAATGAATTCCTTTTCTACTGGTTTAAAAATACTCTTCCACACAGAATCACAGTGCAATGCATTGCACCTTTGACACAGTAAAATCTAAAAATCTGTTGAGATTAAATTTGAGGTTAAATAGCTTCTCAGATATTGTATTTTGATAAATAGACAAGCAAAGTGAGTTTAAGTTTGGCAATAGCATGAATCTCTGAAATATTATTAAACTGTTTCTTAGCTTAAACTATGGTGGAAAGTTTCCAAATATTAAAGTTAAGCATTGCAGCTTGACATTATTTCTTTAGGCTTTTTTCAAGTCAATACCCAATGGGTGGCTAAGATATGAAAATAATCCTTTCAGGAAATCTATGTCATATTGCCAAACGTTTATCATACTTTTTGAATCAATAGTATTAACATTGAAGCCTTCTCAAACACAATCATAATTACAGAAAGCAATTTTATAAATCAAGAGGCTCAGTAAATTCCAGAATACAGATATGAAAATTATTATTATCTGACTGAAACTGTTTATATATTTAAATTTTAGTTTGATGTTAATTCTGACTCAATAATCCGATTTCAAAGGTGGCTGAAAACAAGTAAATTTACCAACAGTCATTTGGAGGCACGGAATTTGAGCATTTTTGATAAAAAGATGTATTTTTACCAAAGCTTTAGTCTTGTATGCATCAGGAGAATACTAATTCAAGGGGGAAAAAAAGCAACATTTAAACTGCTTAGTGCTGAGGGTTAGCAAGTGGACTCTGATGAGGAATAAGTGATGACAGCAGATGCAGGAGAGTCAGAGTTGAAAGGTGTGGCGCTGGAAAAGCACAGCAGGTCAGGCAGCATCTGAGCAGAAGGAGAGTCAGCATTTCGGGCATAAGCTCTTTGTCAGGACTTGGACTGACAGGGAGATGCTTTGGACATGGTATCAGATATGAAATTTAAACAGTTGATTGTTGGTCTCAACATTAATTGGTGTATTCTGCATGGCAGTGCCTCTGGTGGACAGAGTTCACTTGCCAGCTGGTCAGCAGTCTCCTCTCATGAAGTATAAATGTTAGGTTTTGCCCTTGAATTTGTATTCTTGTGAATTGTCCTATGAAAGCAAGATGAACAGCTCCCACAATGTGACTAAATGCACATCGAAGAATAAACGTGTTACAGAATATCTTCTCAGTTGCTTCATAAATATGCTTTCCAATGCCATAGCCAGCATTCTGTCAAAGTTACGTAAAAACAAAAAAAAAAGTTGGGAATCTGACACCAACACAGAAATGCTGGAGAAATTCAGCAGGTCATGCAGCATGTGTGGAGAGAAAAACAGTTATTATTTTTGAGTGGGATGTGATTTCTTCTGAACAGCAAGTTTTTGGAGAAAAGGTGTGTTTTTATACTTTTGACAAGTCGATGAAGAGCAAGAGGGCAGACAGTGTAAAGGCCTGGTGCAAAAGACAAATTGGTTGTTTAGATTAGATTCCCTACAGTGTGGAAACAGGCCCTTCAGCCCACACTCCCCCTGACTAATGCACCTAACACTATGGGCAATTTACCCCCACACATGGCCAATTCACCTAACCTGCACATCTTTGGACAGTGGGAGGAAACCCACACAGACACAGGGAAGAATGTGTAAACTCCACACAGTCACCCCAGGCTGGAATCAAATCTGGGACCCTGATGCTGTGAAGCAACAGGCTAACCACTGAGCCACCGTGCCACCGAATAGTGGAGAACAAAAAAAAGAGATGTAAAATGGATGCAAACTAAGGTATGAAAGGGAGAAAATAGTCCTGTCTATTAGGTGTAACACAAACAAAACACAAATAGATGTGTGGGGGAAGGAGGAGAAAATGTAAGAAAAATGGGGACAGTACATAAAACGGTAATTTCTAAACTTACTGAATTCAATATTGAGACCTAGAGTCTGGAAAGTGCCGAAGCAGAAAATTTGGCATTGTTTCTTGAGCTTGCATTGTACTTAGCTGGAACATTGCAACAGGACAGAAATGTTAGCATGTCTATTTTCTACACCTTTCTGTTCTGAAGAGCAGTCACACTGGACTCACAATATTAACTATATTTTTCTCTCCACAGATGCTGCCAGACCCACTTGAGTCCAGCATTCCCTCTGTTTATTTCTGTCAATTTTAATATGATATCGGTAGTGATGTAAAACTGTCCTGAATTCATGGTGATTTAAGCTTGAAAAGTGATATGTCGACACTGGAGCCAAATTATTTGATCTTATTATAAGTTCTGTGTGTCTAACAGAATGAGATTTAGTGGTACGACCAAAATTATAAAGCATTTAACATATCCTGTTCACTAACAGCATTTGGCTAGCTAAAAGGTAATTTACTAAACAACCTGTTTTTATTTATGTCCTGTTTTGCAATGCAACCAGTTTCAGAAACCATATTGGCCATGTCATATGCTGAGACCATTTCCTCTTCCCTGCTGTCCTAAGGCAATTCTTTTCACTACTTAACATAACTTGAAGTAATTGTTGTGACCATCTGATTAGGTTTGATAGAGACCATTGGAAAAAAGTTTTGTACTGAAAAAAATAGCGGAACACAAAATGGGAAGGCCACTGTCAAGGCTCAGGAAGAATAACAAGAATGTGAATATGCACTCTGCTGAAAGCTAATGATGAATAGGGAGATTTGAGAACTCAAATAAATATTTCAGTGAAAGCAAAATAAAACCAAACTAGTTAATAGAATTCCATTTTTGCAAATCAATGAGTACAAGACAGAAGCCATAATTAATGACACATTTGTGCAAAGCAGCGATAAGGGTTTAGATAAATATGCATATTTTTGAGGTGTCATTACTGAAAGGACATGAAAGCCATAGGGAACATACACTATGAAATCAGCAGGATAATAAGCAGGATGTGAAACTAAGGGCTTAATATTAACCCCAGTCAAGAGGGATGTCATAAAAAAAATGCAAAGTATGACCCCAACCTGACATGTACACACCTCCTGCCATTTTCATACTGGTGAGGCATACAACTGTCCTATCTTGTATTTAAATCAGGCTTGTGAAATACAGTTGACAACCTTATTTAAATTTAACACTCCCGACCAAGTATCTGAGATACTCCAGAAACACAGCAGCAAAATGGAGGCAGGAAATGCCACCTCCAGAAAATAAGTTCATTTTATTGCAAAATCTTGCAGGCCAAGAAGAGTAGAATATTACTCTGCATATGCTTTGCTGAGCAGGATCCCTCTCTCCCCACTGCCATGATAGATGACCTCCCTCTTAGCAAGCCACAGTTAGTAGCCTGCCCACTGTCCAGCAACAGCCAGATCTCCTGAGGAAAGACTTGAGAAATTGGAACTGTTTTGTGCTCGTACTGACAGCAATAATTTGAGGATGAAGATTGAGTGTGCTGACATCAGAGCAGAGGATGTCTGGTAGCAAGGCAAGTTGGTAGAAATGTTATCAATGACCTCACCTCTGGACATGAACAGGCTGAAATGCCATTGTGGCCTTGTATTTCATGGGATGCTGATTTGCATTTATTGGGCTCCTATGAAACAATTATTAACTCCCAATACCAGAGGACTTAGAACTCAGTAGTAACAAAATGAAAAAATGGAGCTGTTGCATTTAAGCTAACTCCCCATTCATTTCCTGCCAATCAGAAAGAGTTAAAATTCATCAATAATTGAGAAATATTTAAGGGTGGAGGTACGTTAGTGTTAAGAGGACTCTAAAACAATAACACAAATTGCCAGAGAAACTCAGTAGGTCTGGCGGTATCTGTGGAGGGAGAATAATGTTTCAAGTCCCGTGACCCTTCTTCTGAACTGTTAATTTTAAAATAGTCAATCAGAAAATTAAGGAAATACGTTACACAGAATTGCCAATGCAGTCTTTTGGTTCAGATTGTGATTGAAGCAGAGGCCCTTGCATATTGCAAGAAGTAGTACTGGATTAATCTCAGAATAAAACAACATGGTTGCAATGGGCTGATATTCGTTTTTCTCGAAAATAAGCAAGAGTCAATTTAAGGTATTGCATTTCAGGTGCAAAATGTCTCATGGTCATGTCACATATTGGAAATTTGGGCATTGACACCTTGTCAGTTTTCTTCCATTAAAGTGAAAGTGTGTTGGAAACATTCAGTCATAGCATACACCCCCTTAAGAGTTTTCTTTGTTGACTGCAGCTAAATAAATAAATACCAGTTAAATAAATAATAGATTTATAATCAACCAATTTGTGTATATTATATGGAAACAGATGTTTTCTTTATTGCTTTGGGACATCTATTTATGAAAACTAAGTATGCAAAAATAATCTGCATAATTATTTTCTTTGTAAAATATCGCTGTAAGCATTCTTATTATTACAAAGGATCTGCTGAAATAAATGTCTTAAAAATTAAATCTCTTACTCTAAACATCCTTCAAGGCTTAAATTATTGTTAAGAGAGGACAGAATGAAGAGGGAAGTGGTTCCAACAAGAAACTGTCCATTGGGTGACTTCAGGGTCCTTTGCTTCCTGGAGCCAGACTTCAAAATGGTGATGCTGGGAAAGGGCAGCAAGTGGGACTGAGGGGCTGGTTTTCACCAGACACTTCAGGACCTTGACATTGCAACCGAATGGAGCTTGTAAGCCCAGACCCAGTACCAACGTTTCCAACTGCTCAATCTTCCTTCTAATCAGCTGCTGTACTATAATAGTTGATTTATTTTGTATTGTTGTTTTTGATGTTGTGATGCTATTTTTTCATGTTTCTGTAACTTTATAATTTTGTAAAGAAAAATCTTTCAATAAAAATATTTAAAACAAAAGATAGGCAGCCCCACTGTGAGATATGGACATTATTGAGGAAAGTAGGTGATCATGAGGATGCCTCAGTATGGAGGTTCACTAAGGGGGCATTGACTGAAAATTCAGAGCGGCAAAGAGCTGAGGAGAAACCTCTTCAGGGGAATAATTTTAGATGGGACCTTTCTTGCCCTTGATATCTTTTGAGGCCTGTTGTCTCTGACTTTGATAGCTCCCCAACGGGCTGCAAGAAGGCAATGAAGCCACTGAGCTATGGCCTCCACATGCAGTCGGAAGCTGCTCCACCAGCAGCAAAATGCTGGTGAGCCTTCACAATCAGTCTGGGTAAGGCTCTTAATCAGCATAATCCTACCCCCTGTTCATCCGCGGGGAAGTTCTACAGCCTCAGGAATATGTTAGGGAGCTGTCCCACTGCAGCCCCCAAGTTGCTCCCCTCTCTGCTCCAAGCTCACTCTCACAGCCAATCTCAGTAAAATTCACAAGAAACTTGACTCGGGTGATATCTACCTTTGACCTGCCATGCTTTCTTGAAGTAGGCAAGGAAGCAGAATGATTCCTAGAAATAGTTCCAGTGGGGTTCAAGAGAATAAAATCCACGAAGGATGGTCAGGCTGTAGTCAGCCACTATCTTTCAATCAGCAAATTCTCCTGCCCAATTTCCTGTGGGATTGAAGTGGACAATTCAGCTTAGGAAATCCAATTAAAGCCCACTGGATATTTTAACATTTATGTTTGATTCTTAATATCCTACTTATTTAGCAAATTGATTTTTATCAGTTATTTATTTCGCTTTTAGCTCCATTTCTAATACTCCGATCAAGAAGATGTTGGATAACTGTACAATTGCCATAATTGAAGTTCACGCACAATTTTCCCTTCCCCTTTTAATGAATCACTTCATGTCTGCTTATGTTTCATTATTAGCCCCGCAAAATATCAAGCAATTGGTGTTGAAGAAATGTATATGTAGACTTGCATCTTTTCATTTTCACTAATGATGTACTAATGAAGTGCAACATTGCACCATCCATAGATGACTATATTTATTTTCACAACAGTTTGTATGCATCATACTTGATAGTCTTTTCATCTGATAAGATTTCCCGGCATAAATTCAATGGATATCAATAAGTGGGATTATAAATCTGCTTATTACAAATGCCCATTTCTCTTTAAAGCACAATTAAGAACATTCATTAAACAAAAGACGTTTTACTGTTTTATTGCAAATGATTATTTAACATACAGTTTAGAAATTCCCATGTTATTACAGACAATTGCACATTAACATTTTTAAAGTTATTTTACAAATCATATAAATGGAATAATTCAATAATTTTATGCAAAGAAAGTGGGGCTGGTGTTTGATTATGTCAAGAAAATGTGGTGAAATATTTCCCATAAATCAATGTGCATTAATTTTAGCATTTGTTCGTTTGAAGTATCACACCAAAAGACATTCATCTGGTTTAAAATCAGCCATCTTGACCTATTAGCCACCTTTTTCCTTCCCCCAGTATAATTTTTTTTCTACCACTTGCTGCTAAATATTCATCAGTACCTGTCATGAATACAGGAGCAAATTAAAATCTATAAATGACTGATTTAAGCACCAGATTAGAGAACACCAGCTACAGTTACCTTCTCATCAGGTATCTGATTAACAAAATCCAAATATCTTGTACCAAATGATCCGGAGATTTGTCCAAGGTGGTTTAATATTTATATATTATAAAAAAGACAAATATTTGTTTGTGGCACAATAGAAATATACATCGATATGCACAGTGGTGATCAGTTGTGGCAATGTGTCCCTTACAAAACAGAAGGTGAGATTAATTTTGTCACTGCTAATTATCACCTATATAAATACGGCGAAGTGATGGTTCTGTGTTATATATTAGAAAAACCGGCCTCTTTGGCATTGTTTACAGCAGCATTTTGTATGTATTACTTCTGTTTTAGTTTTCAATTTTGGTGAGCAGCCTGCACTGGAATTGCTACCTTGTTTTTCTCTTTACAAATTCCAAAGTTACATTTTCAAAATTTCAAGCTTTTCTTTGCATCTTTAATATGTCTGGTAGCTGAGCAATAGTTTATGGTCATATCAATTGCAAACAAAGACCTCCTGAAGAGAAAAGCTGAACATTATCATTTCTTTTGGTTTAAGAATACTGTCAGTTTAAACGTGTTGCAGGGGTGGGAATGGTATAGGAAGGCATGCTGCTAGTTGGTAACAGTGCAAAAATATGCTTTTGAGGAATGGGAGAAATGATTTGCAAAATGTGACAACTGTGAGTTAATGAAAAAATAAACTGATTTGAACATCCCTGTACATTTTTAGGGATTAATATGAGGAGTGTTTAAAGCACCATGGTTATTTATTGGACTACTGTCAGTATTCCTGTTTGTTGGCAAATGGTTTGTAATTCAATGATATCCCTCTCCCCAATTCCAAGATTTGCAAAGGTACATGTACTATTAAATGTCTTCCCATCACCTTTTTTTTTCCCACTGATTCCTCACAACTCCATTAGTTGGGTTTCATGCAGTTATAGGATGTAGTATGTTAATCTATTTTTCTGAATCAACCTGTTCAGAGATGTTGTTACACACTTTTGGAGCAGGTGAGCCTTGAACCCAGGCCTCTGAGTCCAGGGTTAGGACTGTGCCACAAGAGGGCCTCTGTAGTATGTTAAAACAGTTTATGATAACAGTTATCAGGTGTTCCAGTTAATTAAAATAAAAGCAAGTCCCTAAGAACAAAATCTTTGTCACTTAGTAAGGCATTAGGTTAATGTATATGGGGAAGAGTCATCATAAACTGACTTATGCAACACATACACAGTATATACTCCTCATGGAAATAACTGAGACAAATATCCCGTCCAGATATGAAACAAATTGCATTGGCAAACACAAATGCGGGACCCAAAACATCAACTCTCCTGCTCTTCGGTTGCTGCTTGATCTGCTGTGCTTTTCCAGTGCCCCATTTTTTGACTCCAATCTCGAGCATCTGCAGTCCTCATTTTCTCCTACAAATGTGGGACTCCTAACCTTATTCCTGGCACCAGCCATTTTGTTAGGAAATGGAGGTGGGGGTGCAAGCCTGAATGCAGCTGTCCTAGTACTGCTGGCCCCTTTGTGGAAGTAAACCTTTTAAGACCTCTGCAAATTTAAATTAGTCAGGCGTAGCTTTGGAAGATGGCACAATTCATACCAGTGCTCATAGATATTGTGAACTGTGGGGGGATTATGGATTTAATGGGGAGCCGTTAGAAATATAGGCTCAAAATGTGCTGACCACTTCATATTTGATGATAAAGTGTTGTGTCATAAGTTGCATATGTTTTTAATATGGTCATTGACAATAGGACTTTATTTCAAATGGTAAATGGTCAGTAAAGTGAATGTGGAAAGATCTTTGTGTGCATTTGAGAATATAATCTCCTTGATATTCTACTATTTTGCAATGCACAATAGGGAAAGTCAGATTTTATTGTGTGAATTTTTCCTTTCTTTTCACAACTTTCCCTTAAATTCAGCTGAGTCAACTGTTCATTTTCTCAAACTTTGACAGGCAGATGAGCCTTCACTACCATTGAAGTTCAGCTTGATCATCCTTTTAAGTCTCCCTAAGTGTTAGCATGTAAGTTCCTAGCTGTCTTTTAAATACTACATTATGTTCAACATGAAAGATTTTGTTTCTACAGATGTTCACTGTAATCTTGTTATTTTTTTTTAGCTGAGTTCCAAACCCACAAATGGATTTAGCTCAGCAGGGGTTGTTGACATAGATGGACTCTGCTTGGTTATTTTGAAAGGTCGACGTGCTAAAATGAGGATTATTGCTTTTTAAGTGGATTTTCCAGTACTATTAATTTATTTTGATAGACTGATGAGATGATAAAATTATTTCAAGTCAATTTTCAAATCCAGTTTGTTTTGATAGATTTATGTGCTCCTCAAAAGCCTCCCAATGTTATCCAGGGTTTGCATGTTCTGTACATAGAGGATAATGTGTGAGCGGGTTTGGAGAAGAGTAGGAATGCAGGTGAGATGGATATGGTTAAAGAACATATAACAGTATGGAGGTATGGACTAAGGGCTATTGAATTCAGGGGGTGAGGGTTATGAAGGACTTGTGTTATTATCTGTCAGGGATGTCGGGGACCAAGTAGAATGAGGGAACAGGTGATGGTTATATGTTAATTAAGGGATATTTGGGTGAGCTCATGAAGGGTGAGCAGGTTTTCTATTCATTCAAGGGCTGTGAGTATGACTAGCTGTGACTCACCCCTAGCTGTCCTTGAGTAGATGGTGGTGAGCTGCTGCAATCCATGTGCTGTAGGTACACCCGCAATGCTGGACTTGAAGGCATCTCAATAAAAAGAAGTCAGAAGAAACTATCACTGCACTGAAGCAGGTACAATCAGCAAGGAAAGAAAAAGAGTTCACCCCAGGGAAGAGGGGAACAGTGCAGAAGAAACTTGGCCTACCCTGAAGGAATAATGTAAGTAGAGAGTACACTACTCAGGGAAAAATGTTTTGAGATAGGGATATAAATGTAGAAAGAAACAGGCAACTTCAGGAATACCTTTGATCCAACAGGAAAAAACAAAGTACAGTAGTGCTAGCATTTTGTGGTACATTGTTCGACACAGGCTCTTCAGATTTGAAAAAAAAGGCAGGTTTTTTTATACATTGACAGAATGAGGGTTTCACTGGCTAGGTCAGAGGACAGTTAAGAGCCAACTGCATTGCTGTGGGTCCAGAGTCACATGTAGGCTAGCCTAGGTAGAGATGGCAGTTTCTCTCCCTAAAGTGCATCAGTGAACCAGATGGGTTTTTCCAAACAATTGACAGTGGATTCATGGCCATCATTCAACTCTTAATTCCAGATTTTTATTGAATTCAAATTCCACAATCTGCTGTGGTGAGACTTGAATCTGGGTCCCCGGAATATTACCTGCATCACTAGATTAACAGTCAAACGATAATACTGTTGGGCCATCACCTCCCCACGTGCTATGGGAATGTGGGATGAAAATACAGAGAACCCCAACACAGAGAGACTGTATTGTTCTATTCTAGTCAAGAAACCTGAAGCAGATATAGTTATTCCTATGACCCTGAGTATCATGGGGTGAAGAGCCAGAGAAGCCGGGTTCCAAAATCTATGAAGAAATGGTAGGAATCCTGCAGGAAATACTTTTCACCAAAACCAATGGACGATTGTTAACAGGTTCAGATTCCACAAATGCAACCAAATGGTGGTGAATCTATCTCCCAGTTTGTAGCAATTTTAAGGAAGTTAGCAGAATTCTGCAAATTTGGCGACAATGTAAATGATGCACTCAGACTCAGACTGGTGTATGGTTTAAGATGCGAAGCAATGCAGAAGAAATTACTGACAAACAGGAGTTTAGACTTAAATAAAACACTGGAAATAGCAGTCTCAATTAAACTAACAGCCACGGAAGCTCATTAGCGAAGCTTGAACATGAAAATTCAAAAAAACTTCCCAACGCAAACTCAAAATTGCCGTCAGTTTGGGAAAACAGGCCCTACAGCAGAAAATTGCTGATGCAGAGAATCTGTATGAAGAAATCATGGGAAAAAAAGGTCACATTGAACATATATGTTTGAAGAAAGACCATGAACAACATTCAAACATAGGAAAAAAATTTACAAAAAAGACATGAGAAAATTCCACACTCACAGTACGAAGAGGAGCTATCATCAAATATCCTCACCATTGTTGGTGACACCATCTAATACTGGGTTACTCTTTTACTAAATGACAAACCATGCAAGCTGGAGGTGGACACCAGAGTGGCAGTTTCATTGGTACCTGAAAATGCTTCTCACACACAGCTGAGTCATATTGCATTGCAACATTCAAAAACTGTACCAAGAATGGACAGTGAAGTGGTACCTTTAAGGCAAGTGTCAGTGCAAATGTTCAGCTATACAGTTTTTCTCCTTACATGTTACCAAAGGAAATTTTTCAGCTTTTTTGGGGAAAACCATGGTTGGAGAAAATCAAATCAGATCCTGGGACTGATCTTTCACAAATTTTAAAGAAATTCTCATTGTTTCAATGGGGATATGGGAAGCATGGAAAAGATCTCTGTCAAAATGAAAATCAAGGAGGAGAATAAAAGAAAATGTTTTAGGCTAGATCAATGCCTTATGCAATCAGATCAAAGATCAAGGCAGAATTAGGAAAGTTGATCAGGATGGGAATCCTTGAATCCATAAATGTGAATGATAAGGCTATGTCTATCATACTAATGATGAAGAAAGTTCAAAAGGTACACATCTGCAATGATTTTAAGGTCACTATTAGTCTAATACTGCGACTTGAGCAGCATCCTTTATCTTTCCTCAATATTTGCTGTATTAGCTAGAGGTCAGCTTTTCAGTAAAATTGATCTTAGTCAACTCTATCTCCAGATGAATGTAGACCCTGAGTCATTGAAATATTTGTTGATTATAACACATAAAGGATTATTTACATACAAGAGATTTCCTTTTGAAATCATACCTGCATTCTTCCAATGTGCCATTGATCACGTTTTAAGCGGATTGGAAGAAGTCCAGTGTTACCTGGATAATACTTCAGGCACAGGAAAAATGAGAAAATAAAACATCCTCCACAATTTAGATGCTGCTCTGCAGAGACTTGAAGGTTATAGTCTAAGAGTGAGGAAGGCAAATGTGAATTTTTAAAATCTTCCATTGAGTATTTTGGCCATGTCATTGATGCTAAGGGACCATACAAATTACCTTCAATAGTAAACGTCATAACTGAGGTACCAGCACCTAAAACTGTCAACCAGCTGCAATCATTTTTGAGCTGTTATTACAATTCATTAAGCCAACACAAGAATTGGAAATGGGAATATCGGTGTGTAAGAGCCTTTATACAAACTAAAGAGGCTTTATTAAAGTCAGAAATCCTGATCAATTTTGACCCAAAATACCAAGGCAACTAGCATGCGATGCATCACTGCATGGAATGGAAGCAGTTGTTTCCCACATATTAACCAATGGTGGAGAGAAACCAATAGCTTTTGAATCAACATCATTAAACAAATTAGAAATTAACTCTGTACCGAAATAACAAGATGTTCTAGGAGTCACTTTTGGCATTAGATGAATCTACCAATACCTGTATGGTCTGGAATTTACCCTACTGAAAATCCACCTCAGTTACACAATTACATGAGTAATTAATTCAATGATTTCAATTTCTTCTATCCCCTCATTTGCTGGCTGATCATTTTTGAGTCTCCCCTGTTTCTTTCATCCCATCTCTTACACGGTCTCTCACTCTCTCCCAACTGCTGCTTCATTGGAACCCAGGAAAAACTAGTAGATTTTAAAAACCTATTCTAACTCTTAGTTAACCAGTAAACAGAGGTCAACACTCATCTCTGCCCATCTATCCCCACTAACATTTGACATCCGTATTACAACACCAACCCTTGAACTGACATCCTCACAACACCCCCTCCCCAGGCCTGTCAGCCCTTCTTCTCCCTCCCTCCCTGACAATCCCAAACTCCAGACCCAATTGGTACTCAAAATGTGTACCAAAGTGACCGGACATCTTAAAATCCCCCTGTCCTTTACCGCCAGGCCTGATGCACACTTCACTCATCTACTCTTCCACTGGACTCAAACTGGCACCCCTCCAAACCACCCTGATGGTGCTCCTCTCTTACGTTGGATCTGACACTCACTGGACTCAGAACTTACATCCACTTAACAGGCTCAAACCTAATCCACACAATAGCCCGTTGGACTCAACAATAGTCCTACCCAACCACAATCCTACCTCAGTATGTCCCCTGCACCCCCTCCAACTCAGCACTCGCACAGTTTGCACACACCCTGAGGTCTTATTCATTTAACAGACAAGGTAGACACCCTACCTTCTTGCAACCCTGCACACTGCTTTCACATGGCACTCTAACACTCATCCATCTTCCACCCACCTGCCCTGAGCCAAATAGCACCCTACCCACCTTACATACCTGGCACTTTACCACCTACTCACCTGGCATCACACAACCCTCACCTACCTGATTCCCTACCCCCGCACCAACTTGACTCCTTGGTTCTCTACCCAACTGGCACCTTGGTCACCACACCTCTCTGTGACCTTACCCCTTCCATTCTCCAACACCAGCTCCTTGCATACCTGACATACTTCACCTGTTGCAATATCTTTCAAAATGTCTGTGGATCGTTAGAGATCAGAATACAGCAACATTTTACTTAATACTGTGCTTGGATTGCTGAAAATAGCAACATTAAGCAAAACAACATTAAGTGAAGTGTGGTGTCACAGGAAACAATGTGAAAACCAGAATTAGGTTCCTTGGGATATTTCTCAGCGGGGGAAAAAGGTAAAGGTTGAAATGCAGTACCATACGTGGCATCACTGCATTGCTAGCTAAAATAAGTTGCAAACTTAAATGTCATTAAATATAAAATGAGTACATAATTTAGGAAGATACCTTTATTTTGCACTGTTAGATTGGTCAATCTCCATCTAGTGGCAGAATTTGGTCAGTGTAGCTGGACCTAGAGGACTATCTGAAGTCGGAGAAACTGAGGACTGCAGATGCCGGAGACCAGACTTGAAAAGTGTGGTGCTGGAAAAGCGCAGCAGGCCAGGCAGCATCCAAGGAGCAGGAGAATCGACGTTTTGGGCATAAGCCCTTCTTCAGGAATGAAGAAAGGCTTATGCCCGAAAGGTCGGTTCTCCTGTTCCTCAGATGCTGCCTGGCCTGCTGCGTTTTTCCAGCACCACACTTTTCAACGACTATCTGAAGTAACCAACTTTTGCCGGTAGACACAGCCCAAGACTTTGGTTCCAACTCAGGGGAAAAGGTGAAGACTAAGGAGTGAAGCCAGCAACTAAGAGAATTTCGGATATAATATACTGCACAAACTTCACAGCAAGACTTATCCAAATCAAGACTCAGAGTGGAATAACTTCCAACCAAAGGGTGAATAGCTTATCTGCATTGTGAATGTAACACATTGTGTGGACAAAGTCAGCCAACTAAAAGGTTTTATTATAATCAACATAATTTCCCCAAAGAAAATTCATAAGCATGTCCTTAAAACCAAGACCTACACTGGAGCTGGTGCAAATATCCCATGACACGCATCAGGATCTTTGGGATACAATGATACAATCAACAATCATTAAAATAACTGTGTCCAATGGGCTGCCAATTCCTCTCATTTGTACACTAGCAATGCATTTAGCAATGGAAATTTGGCATGGAAACCACAAATATTTCACAAACAGACCAGCAATGGCAGGAATACAAATGTGTAGAGCCTTCAACATCATGATTATCCAAGAGATGACCAAAGTATTCATGGCAGCAGCAGAGTTCCAAGAATATTTGCACTGAGGCAGTCTAGGCTTTCTAACAATTACACCTGGGCATAAACAATCGCTGGATGACATGGGACACAAGGGAATCACTCGCCATATGGATTCCCAGGAGACTGTTATAATTCATTTACATAGACACTAAAGAAGAATGATATTATAAGAATATTTAAATCCAAGATGTCTAAATTGCTACCTAAGGAGATGCTCACACAAGGTTCCAGCAATGGGGAAGTTGAACCCTAAGTTCACAGGAACCAAATCTTTCTCCAAGCTTGACACCAAGCATGGATATTTGGCAGTATGCTTAGCTGAAGAATCTAAGGATATCCCAATTTTTAGACCACTGTTTGGAAAATATTGCTTCCAAAGATTACCTTTTTATTGACCAGTCAATAAAAATGAATTCTAGCAGCTTGATGTTAGGATTACAGAAAATGTGCTTGGATGCAAATGCATCGCCAATTATATTGCGGTAGTGAGCAAAACTAATGAAGAATATTATTAATCCTTGGTCAGTAGTCATATTGCTAATTGTCTTGTCTGATTTATGCCCAGTTGCATTTGGTGTAATTGTGACAAAATACCCTGGTGGAGAACCTCAGTTACAAGTATTCAGTTGCCTTTGAAGATCCCATTTTTTTAAGGGACCAGGCTCATCTCTATGAAGTCAAAAGCATCTGAGATTAAATTCCGCTCGCTAATTGCAGTAATTCACCACAAATGGCTTGCTTTGAATAGCAAGAAGTGCTGAGTGAATGTAAGCCTGATCAATTTCTTTGGGTCTATATATTCCACTCAGATTGTAGAATATGTCCCAACTCAAGTAAAACCGAAGATATGAAACAAGTGATATCTTGAATTCTCCAACATCTTGGCACTATACATTCCAAACTTTCCTGTCAAAGCATCATCATTGAGGGAGTTCCTAAAGGAAGATATACCATATACATGGCAAGAGGACTATCAATATATATCAGCTTAAAATACCATGACCCAGTGAGGAAGACAGCCCTGAAAGTTGATGCTTTGCATAAAGTAATAGGAGTGGTGTATTCTATAAAATGGTAAACCAATTGAATTTGGATCCAAATGTCTATCAAAAGAAAATTTGATTATTCCAACAATAAGCATGAGCCACTTGCCCTAACATTTGGTATCATAAGGCTCCATACATATCAGTTCAGTAAGCAAGTCACTGCAAAAACCAATTATACACAATTGGAAATTATTTGCAGTAAACCACTGACAAATGCACTGCCTGGACTGCAACGAGTTCTAGTAAAAATCCAGGGATTTGAATTTGGCATCTGCTACAAATCTGAAACCAAAGTAGTCACCAAAATAGTGGGTGACATCAAATCCCTGGCTCACAGCACCAGGGACTCGGGTTTGATTCCAGCCTCGGGCAAATGTCTGTGCAGAGTTTGCACACTCTTCCAATGTCTGTGTGAGCTTTCTCTAGATGCACCATCCAAAGATGTGCAGTTTAGGTGAATTGGCCATGCTAAATTGCCCATAGTGTTCAGTGATGTGTAGGTTGGGTGCATTAGTCAGGGGAAATGTAGGGGAATGGGTCTGGGTGGGATTTTCTGGAGGGTGCATGTGGCCCTGTTGGGCCAAATGACCTGTTTTCACACTGTAGGGGTTCTTTAAAAAAAATACACTGAGTGGATTGCCAAACCCAAACAAGGATGCAGACTTTCCATTCAATCTCCAAATCAACATCATGAACATCTTTCTGCAAGATGTGTTTGAGATCAATCTGATGCACTTTAGTCAGCTTCAGTCAGAAACCAGCTAATGACCTGCATCTGAAAGTGCTTTGGAAAGGTGGAAAGTGGCTTGATATAATGAAAAAGGTGCCAGACACTTTCAGCTGCTTATGGGCGTATAGAGATGAGCTTGGTATCTTAAAGAATGTCGTCCTCAAAGACAAATGAATACTTGTGCCTGAAGTTCTCCACTATGACATTTTGTCATAATTGCACCAAGGACATATGGACATAAATCAAATAAGACGATTAGCATACAATATGTACTATTGACAAAGGATTAACAATGACATTGAAAAGTTACTGAGGATGTAGGAGTCTTGGAAAAGCATATAAGAGATAAAATAATCTGGAAAGGAATAATTTGATTAGGGATAGTCAAAATAGTTTTGTGAAGGGTAGGTCATGTCTAACTAACCTTATTGAGTTCTTTAAGAAGGTGACAAAACAGGTGGATGAAGGTAAAGCAGTTGATGTGATGAATATGGACTTCAGTAGGTTATTGCACAAAATATGGAGTTTCGGGATTGAAAGTGATTTAGTGGTTTGGATCAGAAAGTAGCTAGGTGAAAGAAGACCGAGGGTGGTGGTTGATGGAAAATGTTCATCCTGGATCTCAGTTAGCTGTGGTGTGCTGCAAGGATCTGTTTCGGGGCCACTGCTGTTTGTCATTTTTATAAATGACCTGGATGTGGGTGTAAAAGAATGGGTTAGTAAATTTGCAGATGACACTAAGGTAGGCAGAGTTGTGGATAGTGCCGAAGGGTGTTGTGGTTACAGAGGGACATAGTTAAGATGCAGAGCTGGGCTGAGAAGTGGCAAATGGAGTTTAATGCAGAAAACTGTGAGGTGATTCACTTTGGAAGAAGTAACATGAATGCAGAGTACTGGGCTAATGATAAAATTCTTTGCAGTGTAGATGAACAGAGAGATCTCGGTATCCAGGTGCATAAATCCCTGAAAGTTGTCACCCAGGTTGATAGGGTTGTTAAGAAGGCATATGGTGTTTTGGCATTTATTGGTAGGGGGATTGAGTTTCAGAGCCATGAGGTCATGCTTCAGCTGTACAAGACATTGATAAGGTTACACCTGGAGTATTGTGCACACTTCTGGTCACCGCATTATAGGAAGGATGTGGAAGCTTTGGAAAGGGTTCAGAGAAGATTTATTAGGATGTTGCCTGGTATGGAAGGAAGGTTTTATGAGGGAATTGAGGCTGTTTTCATTGGAGAGAAGAAGATTGAGAGGTGACTTAATCGAGATGTATAAGATAATCAGCGTATTAGATAGGGTGGACAGTGAGAGCCTTTTTCCTTGGATGGTGAAGGCTAACACAAGAGGACATAGGTTTAAATTCAGGACAGATTTAGGACAGATGTCAAGGCTATTTTCTTTACTCAGAGAGTAGTAGGGGTGTAGAACGGCCTGCCTGCAACAGTAGTAGATTCACCGACATTAAGGGCATTTAAATGGGCATTGGACATACGTATGGATAATAATGGAATGGTATAGGTTACAGGAGCATCAGATTAATTTCACAGGTCAGCAAAACATCGAGGGCCGAAGGGCCTGTACTGCGCTGTAACGTTTTATGTTCTATTTTCCATGTTCTATGTTCGATGCCAGAGTGACCAGCTACAACAATCCAAGGAGAACCTCCACAGTTGTATAAGATTCTATCGGTCCCTTGTCCACATTTATCACTGATCTATTTACTGTTAATTGTGATGACTTAATCTTAGTCACTGATTTGCTCTGCACATATCCGGTCATCAGGGAGGTAAAGATTGCTTCAAGTGCTTATAGCAGACACATTTATACTATGTAGAATCTGCTTGGTGCACCTGGAGAAATCATTCCTTTGTATATGGGCAGACCTATCCCCATTACCCCAGATCAAAGTCTCACTGAGCTGTATGGGAGGTCATGTTGCGGCTGTAGAGGACATTGGTTAGGCCACTTTTGGATTATTGTGTGCAATTCTGGTATAGGAAAGAAATTGTGAAACATGAAAGGGTTCAGAAAAGATTTACAAGGATGTTGCCAGGATTGGAGGATTTGAGCTACATGGAGAGGCTGAATAGGCTGGGGCTGTTTTCCCTGGAGCGTCGGAAGCTGAGGGGTGACCTTATAGATGTTTATAAAATCATGAGGGGCATGGATAGGGTAAATAGACAAGGTCTTTTCCCTGGGGTGGGGGAGTCCAGAACTGGAGGGCATAGGTTTAGGGTGAAAAGGGAAAAATTTAAAAGGGACCTAAGGGGCAATTTTTTCATGCAGAGGATGTTGCGTCTATGGGATGAACTGTTAGAGTGGTGGAGGCTGGTACAATTACAACATTTAAAAGGCATCTCTGTAGGTATATGAAAAGGAAGGGTTTAGAGGGATATGGGCCAAGTGCTGGCAAATAAGACTAGATTGGGTTGGGATATTTAGTACATATGCATGAGTTGGACCAAAGGTTCTGTTTCCATGCTGTACATCTCTATGACTCTCTAACTCTATGACTTGACTAAAGACGGTAAAGTCACCACAGTTCTGACGATCACATGGCTGCTCTGTCATTAGAGAGAGATAACGGATGGTGTATAAAACAAAGGGTCACAACTCCTCAGGCGAGGGGAAAGGTTGAGAATGAGAGTCCTTCATGGTAACCTGACTTGATTACTTGATTAAGCATGTGAGAATTTAACTCCTCTTCTGTTTAAATGTGGTTAGATGTAAACATTTTCAGTAAGGAAGAACAGATAAATGGCTCATGTCAAAAGTTAACTAATTGGGTTTATGCTTTAAAGGTTGCTTTTATGTCTCAGCCAATGTAAATTTAGGTTAACAAATTTTAGAATACTTTGAGATAAAAGGCTTTGAAACAGCATATTTCAAATGGACCAATTTTGTAATGTAAAGTAAGAAACAGGCCTGTGTATGTAGGTTTAGACAGTTACTTTGACCTTTAACTGTTTTTAGGCATCAACAGTTATTGTGAAGTCACCCATGGTCCTTTGACCTCAGGGACCCGAAACATTAACTTTGATGTCTCTCCATAGATGCTGCCAGACCTGCTGAACATTTCTAACAATTTCTGTTTTTGATCCTTTGACCTGTATTGTTACCAAATGCACTCTGACCTATATTGTTACTGAATGAATGAACTCTGTCTTGTATTGTTACTTATTACTTTCTGTCCTGTATTGTTACTGAGTGCAGTCTGACCTGTATTGTTGCTAAGTGAACTTTCTCCTGTATTATTATTGAATACACTCTGTCCTGTGTTGTTACTGAGTGAACTCTCTTCTGTATTGTTACTGAGTGCTCTGTCCAATATTTTACTGAGTGCTCTCTGACCTGTATTGTTTCTGAGGGCTCTCTGACCTGTATTGTTACTGAATTAACTCTGTCATGTATTAATTTTTTTTAAGATTCCCTACAGTGTGGAAACAGGCCCTTCGGCCCAATAAATCCACACCGACCTTTCAAAGAGTAACCCACCCAGAACCATTCCTCTCTGACTAATGCACCTAACACTATGGGCAATTTAGAATGGGCAAATCACCTGATCTGCACATCTTTGGACTGTGGGAGGAAACCGGAGCACCCGGAGGAAACCCACGCAGACACGGGGAGAATGCACAAACTCCACACGGACAGTCACCCGAGGCTGGAATCAAACCTGGAATCCAGGTGCTGAGGCAGCAGTGCTAACCACTGAGCCACCATGCCGCCCATAAATTGTATTGTTACTGAGTACTCTTTGTCCTGTATTATTACTGAGTGCTCTCTGTCCTGTGTTGTTACTGAGTGCTCCCTGTCATGTATTATTACTGAGTGCACTCAGTCCTGTATGATTACTGAGTGGTAATACACTCTGTCCTGTATTGTTACAGAGTGCAGTCAGACCTGTTATGTTACTGACTGAGTTCTCTTCTGTATTATTACTGAGTGCCCTTTAACCTGGATTGTAGTGAGTGCTCTTTGTCCTGTGTTGTTATGAGATGCATTCTGACCCAATGTTGTTACCTTCTGTTCTTTGTTGTGTGTATTTTTCTGATCATGTCTGAATCTTATGGATTCCTCATGTTCTATGACAAATGTTGCTTACCTGTTTGTGACCTGCACAAATGTAAAACTTGTTCTCTTGCTCAAATTGCACTCTCGTCCTCTCCCAATCTCTGTGCTTGAACGAGCACTTCATCCCTCCAAGGACTCGGCATTTCACCAGCTGCGATCCCTGACACATATCACCAGCTGCGATCCCTGACACATATCACCAGCTGTGATCCCTGACACATATCACCAGCTGTGATCCCTGACACATATCACCAGCTATGATCCCTTGCACATATCACCAGCTGTGATCCCTGACACATATCACCAGCTGTGATCCCTGACACATATCACCAGCTGTGAACCCTGACACATATCACCAGCTGTGATCCCTTACACATATCACCAGCTGTGATCCCTGACACATATCACCGGCTGTGATCCCTTACACATATCACCAGCTGTGATCCCTGACACATATCAACAACTGTGATCCCTGACACATATCACCAGCTGTGACCCCTGACACGTATCATCAGCTGTGATCCCTGACACGTATCACCAGCTGTGATCCCTGACACATATCACCAGCTGAGATCCCTGACACATATCACCAGCTGTGACTACTGACACATATCACCAATTGTGATACCTTACACATATCACCAGCTGTGATCCCTTACAAATATCACCAGCTGTGATCCCTGACACATATCACCAGCTGTGATCCCTGACACATATCACCAGCTGTAATCCCTTGCACATATCACCAACTGTGATCCCTTACACGTATCACCAGCTGTGACTCCTGACACATATCACCAGCTGTGATACCTTACACATATCACCAGCTGTGATCCCTTACACGTATCACCAGCTGTGACTCCTGACACATATCACCAGCTGTGATCCCTGACACATATCACCAGCTGTGATCCCTTACACGTATCACCAGCTGTGACTCCTGACACATATCACCAGCTGTGATCCCTGACACATATCACCAGCTGTGATCCCTTACACATATCACCAGCTGTGATCCCTGACACATATCACCAGCTGTGATCCCTTACATTTATCACCAGCTGTGATCCCTGGCACGTATCACCAGCTGTGATCCCTGACACATATCACCAGTGTGATCCCTGACACATATCACCAGCTGTGATCCCTTACATATATCACCAGCTGTGATCCCTTACACATATCACCAGCTGTGACTCCTGACACATATCACCAGCTGTGATCCCTGACACATATCACCAGCTGTGATCCCTGACACGTATCACCAGCAGTGATCCCTGACACATATCACCAGCTGTGATCCCTGACACATACCACCAGCTGTGATCCATGACACGTATCACCAGCTGTGATCCCTGACACATATCACCAGCTGTGATCCCTTACATATATCACCAGCTATAATCCCTTACACGTAACACCAGCTGTGACTCCTGACACATATCACCAGCTGTGACTCCTGACACATATCACCAGCTGTGATCCCTGACACATATCACAAGCTGTGATCCCTTGCACATATCACCAACTGTGATCCCTGACACATATCACCAGCTGTGATCCCTGACACATATCACCAGCTGTGATCCCTGACACGTATCACCAGCTGTGATCCCTGACACATATCACCAGCTGTGATCCCTTACACATATCACCACGCGTGATCCCTTACACATATCACCAGCTGTGATCCCTGACACATATCACCAGCTGTGATCCCTTACACGTATCACCAGCTGTGATCCCTGACACGTATCACCAGCTGTGAGCCCTGACACATATCACCAGCTGTGATCCCTGCCACATATCACCAGCTGTGACTACTGATACATATCACCAACTGTGATCCCTTACACATATCACCAGCTGTGATCCCTGACACGTATCACCAGCTGTGATCCCTGACACATATCACCAACTGTGATCCCTTACACATATCACCAGCTGTAATCCCTTACACATATCACCAACTGTGATCCCTTATACATATCATCAACTGTGACCCCCCTGACACATATCACCAACTGTGATCCCTTACACATATCACCAGCTGTGACCCCTGACACGTATCACCATCTGTGATCCCTTACACATATCACCAGCTGTGATCCTTGACACGTATCACCAGCTATGATCCCTGAAACATATCATCAACTGTGACCCCCTGACACATATCACCAACTGTGATCCCTTGCACATATCACCAGCTGTGATCCCTGACACATATCACCAGCTGTGAACCCTGACACGTATCACCAGCTGTGATCCCTGACACATATCACCAGCTGTGATCCCTGACACATATCACCAGCTGTAATCCCTTACAAGTATCACCAGCTGTGATCCCTGACACATATCACCAGCTGTGATCCCTGACACGTCTCACCAGCTGTGATCCCTGACAATTATCACCAGCTGTAATCCCT
>NC_057722.1:27585456-27589562 GCF_004010195.1 Chiloscyllium plagiosum | reverse complement strand
TTACACGTATCACCAGCTGTGACTCCTGACACATATCACCAGCTGTGATCCCTGACACGTATCACCAGCTGTGATCCCTGACACATATGACCAGCTGTGATCCCTTGCAGATATCACCAACTGTGATCCCTGACACATATCACCAGCTGTGATCCCTGACACATATCACCAGCTGTGATCCCTTGCACATATCACCAGCTGTGATCCCTGACACATATCACCAGCTGTGATCCCTGACACATATCACCAGCTGTGATCCCTGACACATATCACCAGCTGTGATCCCTGACACATATCACCAGCTGTGATCCCTTGCACATATCACCAACTGTGATCCCTGACACACATCACCAGCTGTGATCCCTGACACATATCACCAGCTGTGACCCCTGACACACATCACCAGCTGTGATCCCTGACACATATCACCAGCTGTGACCCCTGACACACATCACCAGCTGTGATCCCTGACACATATCACCAGCTGTGACCCCTGACACACATCACCAGCTGTGATCCCTGACACATATCACCAGCTGTGATCCCTGACACATATCACCAGCTGTGATCCCTGACACATATCACCAGCTGTGATCCCTGACACATATCACCAGCTGTGATCCCTGACACATATCACCAGCTGTGATCCCTGACACATATCACCAGCTGTGATCCCTGACACATATCACCAGCTGTGATCCCTGACACATATCACCAGCTGTGATCCCTGACACATATCACCAGCTGTGATCCCTGACACATATCACCAGCTGTGATCCCTGACACATATCACCAGCTGTGATCCCTGACACATATCACCAGCTGTGATCCCTGACACATATCACCAGCTGTGATCCCTGACACATATCACCAGCTGTGATCCCTGACACATATCACCAGCTGTGATCCCTGACACATATCACCAGCTGTGATCCCTGACACATATCACCAGCTGTGATCCCTGACACATATCACCAGCTGTGATCCCTGACACATATCACCAGCTGTGATCCCTGACACATATCACCAGCTGTGATCCCTGACACATATCACCAGCTGTGATCCCTGACACATATCACCAGCTGTGATCCCTGACACATATCACCAGCTGTGATCCCTGACACATATCACCAGCTGTGATCCCTGACACATATCACCAGCTGTGATCCCTGACACATATCACCAGCTGTGATCCCTGACACATATCACCAGCTGTGATCCCTGACACATATCACCAGCTGTGATCCCTGACACATATCACCAGCTGTGATCCCTGACACATATCACCAGCTGTGATCCCTGACACATATCACCAGCTGTGATCCCTGACACATATCACCAGCTGTGATCCCTGACACATATCACCAGCTGTGATCCCTGACACATATCACCAGCTGTGATCCCTGACACATATCACCAGCTGTGATCCCTGACACATATCACCAGCTGTGATCCCTGACACATATCACCAGCTGTGATCCCTGACACATATCACCAGCTGTGATCCCTGACACATATCACCAGCTGTGATCCCTGACACATATCACCAGCTGTGATCCCTGACACATATCACCAGCTGTGATCCCTGACACATATCACCAGCTGTGATCCCTGACACATATCACCAGCTGTGATCCCTGACACATATCACCAGCTGTGATCCCTGACACATATCACCAGCTGTGATCCCTGACACATATCACCAGCTGTGATCCCTGACACATATCACCAGCTGTGATCCCTGACACATATCACCAGCTGTGATCCCTGACACATATCACCAGCTGTGATCCCTGACACATATCACCAGCTGTGATCCCTGACACATATCACCAGCTGTGATCCCTGACACATATCACCAGCTGTGATCCCTGACACATATCACCAGCTGTGATCCCTGACACATATCACCAGCTGTGATCCCTGACACATATCACCAGCTGTGATCCCTGACACATATCACCAGCTGTGATCCCTGACACATATCACCAGCTGTGATCCCTGACACATATCACCAGCTGTGATCCCTGACACATATCACCAGCTGTGATCCCTGACACATATCACCAGCTGTGATCCCTGACACATATCACCAGCTGTGATCCCTGACACATATCACCAGCTGTGATCCCTGACACATATCACCAGCTGTGATCCCTGACACATATCACCAGCTGTGATCCCTGACACATATCACCAGCTGTGATCCCTGACACATATCACCAGCTGTGATCCCTGACACATATCACCAGCTGTGATCCCTGACACATATCACCAGCTGTGATCCCTGACACATATCACCAGCTGTGATCCCTGACACATATCACCAGCTGTGATCCCTGACACATATCACCAGCTGTGATCCCTGACACATATCACCAGCTGTGATCCCTGACACATATCACCAGCTGTGATCCCTGACACATATCACCAGCTGTGATCCCTGACACATATCACCAGCTGTGATCCCTGACACATATCACCAGCTGTGATCCCTGACACATATCACCAGCTGTGATCCCTGACACATATCACCAGCTGTGATCCCTGACACATATCACCAGCTGTGATCCCTGACACATATCACCAGCTGTGATCCCTGACACATAGTGATCCCTTACACATATCACCAACTGTGATCTCTGACACATATCACCAGCTGTGACCCCTGACACATATCACCAGTTGTGATCCCTGACACATATCACCAGCTGTGACCCCTGACACATATCACCAGTTGTGATCCCTGACACATATCACCAGCTGTGACCCCTGACACATATCACCAGTTGTGATCCCTGACACATATCACCAGCTGTGACCCCTGACACATATCACCAGTTGTGATCCCTGACACATATCACCAGCTGTGACCCCTGACACATATCACCAGTTGTGATCCCTGACACATATCACCAGCTGTGATCCCTTGCACATATCACCAACTGTGATCTCTGACACATATCACCAGCTGTGACCCCTGACACATATCACCAGTTGTGATCCCTGACACATATCACCAGCTGTGACCCCTGACACATATCACCAGTTGTGATCCCTGACACATATCACCAGCTGTGACCCCTGACACATATCACCAGCTGTAATCCCTGACACATATCACCAGCTGTAATCCCTGACACATATCACCAGCTGTGATCTCTTACACATATCACCAACTGTGATCCCTGACACATATCACCAGCTGTGATCCCTGACAGATATCACCAGCTGTAATCCCTTGCACATATCACCAACTGTGATCCCTGACACATATCACCAGCTGTGATCCCTGACACATATCACCAGCTGTAATCCCTGACACATATTACCAGCTGTGACCCCTGACACATATCACCAGCTGTGACCCTTACACATCCCTTACACATATCACCAACTGTGATCCCTGACACATATCACCAGCTGTGATCCCTGACACATATCACCAGCTGTAATCCCTTGCACATATCACCAACTGTGATCCCTGACACATATCACCAGCTGTGATCCCTGACACATATCACCAGCAGTAATCCCTGACACATATCACCAGCTGTGATCTCTTACACATATCACTAACTGTGATCCCTGACACATATCACCAGCTGTGACCCCTGACACATATCACCAGCTGTAATCCCTTACACATATTACCAGCTGTGACCCCTGACACATATCACCAGCTGTGATCCCTTACACATATCACCAACTGTGATCCCTGACACATATCACCAGCTGTGACCCCTGACACGTATCATCAGCTGTGATCCCTGACACATATCACCAGCTGTGATCCCTGAGACATATCACCAGCTGTGATCCCTGACACATACCACCAGCTGTGACCCTTGACACATATCACCAGCGTGATCCCTTACACATATCACCAACTGTGATCCCTGACACATATCACCAGCTGTGACCCCTGACACATATCACCAGCGTGATCCCTTACACATAGCACCAACTGTGATCCCTGACACATATCACCAGCTGTGATCCCTGACACATATCACCAGCTGTAATCCCTTGCACATATCACCAACTGTGATCCCTGACACATATCACCAGCTGTGACCCCTGACACATATCACCAGCGTGATCCC
>NC_057722.1:27510093-27585434 GCF_004010195.1 Chiloscyllium plagiosum | reverse complement strand
TTGCACATATCACCAGCTGTGACCCCTGACACATATCACCAGCTGTGATCCCTTACACATAACACCAGCTGTGATCCCTTACACATATCACCAGCTGTGACCCCTGATACATATCACCAACTGTGACCCCTGACACATTTCCCCAGCTGTGATCCCTTACACATATCACCAGCTGTGACTCATGACACATATCACCAGCTCTGACCCCTGACACATATCACCAGCTGTGATCCCTGACACATATCACCAGCTCTGACCCCTGACACATATCACCAGCTCTGACCCCTGACACATATCTCCAGCTCTGACCCCTGACACATATCACCAACTGTGACTCCTGACACATTTCACCAGCTGTGATCCCTTACACATTTCCTACTTCTTTTTCTCATCATGCATCCCTGTGCTTTTTGTCTTGCTGATGTTAAATGTGGAATATTCTCCCTCAGAGTGTCTGCATAGCAACCTGCTTTTACCTTCCTTAAACATGATTTCTTTGATCATGCTTTTAATTTTTTTTATGTATAAGATGGACTCAGATTCAACGTTGAGCCCATCTCTCTCCTGCAAACTGGCTTGGGATTCTTTTGGCGGGGGATTTGTGCGCATAGCTAATTAATTGCAAGGCGGTACTGGTGCCCATAGTATCCATGTTTTACCATGTGGTGCTTATATTAGCAAACATGTTCTGTTACAGTGTGCAGTGTTGCTCAGGCAAAATGATGAATTGTGTGATCCACAACATCAATCCATCACCATCACCTCATTTGAATACTCTCAGGCTGTCTGCTTCTGGCAATTGCTGTCACTTCCTGCTGAAACTAGGTCAGATGTAGATGTAAACATAGCAGGGACTTGTGCATTTTCTGGGTTTGCTCATCCTCTTAGTTCCAAACCAAGCAGATGAAACTGTTTCAGCTGCTAAGAGTCAGTCCTATTCCATAGAGGTGGTCAGTCCGAGTCGAACTGTGTACTCAAACAGTATGACATTTTCTCCAAGTGTCGTCCCTCTCAAACAAGCTGTCATTTTTCATGAAAATTTCAGATGAGAATCAGTGAAGTGTTTACATAGTTTGAGCTCATTTTGACACTGTGAAGAAGAAAATTGTTACATTAGTAATCCAGCTGTATTCAAATCTAGGTTCTCTAAAGATTTTGCTGGACAATGGCACAGACCAGTCTCTTCATTCTCAGCCGGGGTCAATTGTTAACACGATTCATCCCCTTAAAATTATTCAAAAAATCTTCTAGACAGATTAATTTTGATTATAGGATGTAAAAACTATTTGCATCTGTAAAAAAATGTAACAGCACTCAGAAGACTATACTTTAGTATTTATTGTTAAACTTCTGACAGCCAGATGGTGAAGTGGGAAACCAGATCCCAATCTTTCATTTAACACTAGATTCCTTTACAGAATACCCCATTTCAAATGTCTGCCTCCATTTCACCAAGAACCAGTGACCCAGACGTCTCTTTTCATTTACTTTGGAGAACCCTGTGAACAATAAATGATGAACTGCTTTAAGGATGGCATCTTTATATTGTTGTAACCATTCAAGTTCCAGTTCCAATCGGAATATTGGAAAAGCTGATATTGGTTAGGATCAGGCTTGATAACCTTAATAATTTGACCAATAGAATGTGTGGAAGAACCAGGGTTAAGAAAATAAGTTGGAGAAACTCCAGGATTAAATTCGAATGCCAAAAGAACCTTTAATGTACAAATTTGAACAAAACAGACAGAAGCAATAATGACTAAATGTTATTGGTTTTAAATTGTGTAAAACTTAAACTTTAACATTTAGGATCAACATGAGGTAAAAGAAGAGTCTAACAGACAAACTGTAGTCGAATGCCCCAACAATTGAATTTTAAATGCAGTGTAGTCAAGTCAGATCTCAACTAGATGATGCCCAACACTAGACAAATTCAATTCTTCATTTCTGTAGATCTCACTTTAGAACACTTTCAGTGGCTCAGTTTGCATCAATAACTGCTCACACCTTGGTAGTTCAATCTCTTTTCCTGAGACTGAGTTCCCCAGGTCTCCTGAGAATGTTCCCAAGCATCCGTTTCATGCATAATTTTAGCTTTCATCAAACAGCCAGCTGCTGCTAAATATCTATAACCTTTAGTGCTTCTCAGCTGCATCAAACAAATACTGCTTGTGGGCTTCCTTTGTCCCACTTTAAGCTTCATTGATACCTATGAAAAAGATGTCATTCCTAGTTTTGATAATGCACTTCAGTTCTCGTGCACCCAACAGCAATGGAAGGCCTTAAGCCTCATGATGAAGACCAGCTTACTTCGAGACACCTTTGAGCATACATACATGTGGAAGACCATAAAACCATAAGACATAGGAGCAGAAATTAGGCTATTCGGGCCATCGAGTCTGCTCCACAATTCGATCATGGCTAATAGGATCTTCAACCCCACTTTCCCGCTTTCTCCCCATAATCTTTGATTCCCTTGGCAATCAAGAACTTATCTATCTCTGTTTTAAATATACTCAATGACCTGGCCTCCACTGCCATATGTAGCAATGAATTCCACAGGAAGAGAGGCAGGAAATCAAAATGAATGATATTCCGGACACGTTTATGGCCACATAGGTCAGGCCCAGTGGCAGGCTAACAAGGAACTTCTGTGCTCTGCCATCTGTCCCCAACCCCTTCACCCCATGTGACCAAAGATCAGGAGTGTGCAGAAAGTTACAGGCAGCGTGGGAGTTCATGAACCAGCTTAATCATTTGTTGGATGCGTCTTCTGTATGCATCACCCTCCGCAACGAATCCCCAAACGTGAATGGAAGTAATCCAACTTAGCGACCCCTCCATTGTGGCCCCCCACATCCTCTGAACAGCAGATGGAACACCACCAGCGTCTGGTCTGTTGATGAAGGTGAGGAAGTTGTGAGTGTGCAGCAGAAGCCATACTGGAAATGTCTCTATATAAAATGGAGTGCAAGTGACCTCTGAGAGATGACTCAGATTGTGGAGTTGAAGATCCGAGGAAGGTTTCAGATCCTGGACCAGTGAGAAATTTTGACCAAACATGAGAAAATTTGTGCTTATTTGTATATCTTCATTTGATCAATCAAATCACTTAATCAATCAATGACCTCCATCTGTATATCCTTAATCTTAATAATACAGTTAACATATCAGTAATATACTATTACAGTTATGTTTTCTCTAATATTTCCCTTCTAACCTTCAGCAGTTACTTCCTCAGTAATGGAGAAGTATGTTGATTGATGTAGGTGAAAAATTGTGTTCTGATATGAATGGTCCATGAATGTTTACCCTGTACACGAGATAACACCTTGATGAGAGTAAACACATCATCTCAATTGCATCACATTTTGATTTGCATTATTCTGTATTGAAGGGAAGATTCTGTGGGATCTAGATATAAAGAAGCAAGTAGTTATTATTTCGCCAATTTGAATGATTATTCAGACATAACAACAGGATAAAAGACAAGCTCTATTAATAAAATATTGCATTGTGGGCATCTTTATTGGCAGCTTTGACTGAAATCCTCTTTTAATCATATTAATATTTCTTGGAAACTCTACAGCGTATCAAGCCAGAGCTGATGAATGAGAATGTAGAAAAACTACATTTTTCTTATTCTGCAACTTGCAATAGATTACTTATCAGATGGCCTACATAGTTGTTTGTAACTAAGAAATTGTGTTCCCAGCCAAAAAGCAAAATGAGTCAAGAAAGGCCAAAGACCTTTTTGGCCCAAAATGGCTTATTTGGAATAGGTTTATATTTAATCAGGAGAGACAGAAGGCAATGAGAATGTTTCTTGGTTTGTAGCAGAACTGTGGAAACTATAACATGTTCGTTGCAATGCTGCTACAGACACTTTGTCTGTGGTTTGAAGAAATATGTTGATTCGGAGGAAACTGTTGGTAGGAGACAGACCCACACTTGTAAGCACTCTCTAAACAGCGGCTGGTGATGGAAATTGTTGTCAAGTCTGTTTGTGAATCTCATGCCAGACATTCAGCAGCTTTGAGGAAGAGAATTACTGAACCATATTTCAGCTATGTCTTCTGGGCTACTGTTTGTGTAAGAAATTGAAACGGCATATCTGCAGTGTATCAAACAATGGAGCTCAGTGTTGATGGAATAATAGTTGCTGCTAGTTTGTGGGTAATGACAGGAAATAAAGAAAATGGAGAAGAATCCATACTGAAGGCAGAACGCATAGAGAGAAAGTGCATTTCCTTTTCATTTATAGCGTAAGAGAAGAACACCTCAAAACAATAGTTCCTGACAGGAGTGAGGTTGTTTTATCAGTGTGCGGTAAGAATATGGAGATGGGGTCGCAATTAGATTAGCCATGATCTTACTGAATAATGGAGCAGAACTGAGGGGCTAAATCCAAAGACCTGCTCCAAACTCTGCTGTTCATATGCAGTAATTGACTTGAATGGGACACAGGAGCAGCAGTAATGGTTAGATCATCAAAGATATAGAGAAATCATTTTGAAAAATTATGCTTTCAACACACTGACATTTTTCTGACCATTTATTCTGAAGACAGATTGCTGGTTGTTGTGTGAATAAACCTTCAGGTAAAATGTGAAAACCAAAAGAAACAATTGCTTGTAATTATCATTTTAGGATCATAGTCCTTCATTTCTGGGCTGGGTTTGGGTTTTATTCCTAAGTGTTAAAATGAGATGAAGGTTGCCACTCAAAAGCCCATGGGTTTACTCTTGGAACAGTAAAAAATCCTTCTTCAATGCTCAGTATGATATAAGGTATCCAGATGCACATTTTGAGCCTAGATTAGTACTCTTTACTTGAAAAGAAATGATCTAAGTGAAAGCTATATGGAGCACAATTAAGAAAATTTACCATAATGACAAGAAAAGGCAAGACCAAATGCATGTGGCAAACCTCGCAAAAGATTATTTGGAAACAACTTCTATAAGTAGTCACACCTTGATCACCATCCAAGAAAACCCTGATGACTGTGTGTTACATTGTTTCAAAAAAGAGTAGTGGGCAATAGTATAGGTTTCTCCATATATGTCGGAATTGCCTCTTAGATTCCTATGCATGCCAGGCAACATTAAAATAATTTATTTTCAAAGAAGCAATTATTTTCCTGTTAAGAAAACTGGTGAGTAAACTTTAGATAGTTGGATTAAATCTTTTCATCTTCGTCACAACTTCAGGCAAATGGGGCTTGACTCCAGTTCATTACCCAATGAGTCATGATAAAATCTGGGGGGGTTCATCCAGTATTTTGGAAGAAAGACAATTTAAGATTGGGTGTGCAGTTGGCAAGTGGTAAAGGAATAAAAGGAAACACCAGGTATTGTACTATCAAAAAGAAGGTGATATCAGAAATTGCTACAACCTTCCTGCAGGTCGAAGAAATGTCTCTGACATAATACAAGACAGCAGAAAAGTCAGATTGATTGAAAGTCAATTCAAGTAAACCAGAAGTAATATTGCTGACAGGGCTAAGAAGACTGGAATAATTGAAGGATTAGAATATCATTTGGACTTAACTGAAACTCAAGTTGTACAAGGTACTCCAAGTTGTGAGACTTTCGAATCAATTTATTTTGAGTTAAAGCAGTTTGAGCATGAGGGAAAAAATGTAGAAGCTGCAGGTGGAGTAGGGAATGAAAAAAATGGGAAAGGTAGATGGAAATGAAAGGAGAAGAAATGGAAATGAGAATACTGGGACTAGAGATTTGAAAGATGGTTGGTTGGCTGGACAGCTGGATTCCAACATAGAGTGAAGCCAATAGTGTGCTGGATTCCAACATAGAGTGAAGCCAACAGTTCCTGTACTGGCTGAGGTTACCATGAAGGACTCAACCTTCTCCTTTTATCTGAAGTGTGGTGGCCCCTTGAGTAACCAACTCTATCGTCCAATAGGAGACTATGACAACTTTATCTTTTAACTGGCTTCCACTCTATCATTGAGCTTCTGCTTTGCTTTTCCTGCCCTCTTCTCTCTTCCATTGTCTTTCTTCAGTACTGTTGTGAAATCATTTTAACCTGAAATGTTAACTCCATTTCTCACCACAGATGCTGCATAACAAACTGAATATTTCCATTCTTATTTTGTTTCTACCACAGATGATGACATGGTCCGCTTCTCCTCTAAGGATAAATGAGAAATCCCTTAGTTCTGGTATTGTTTTAGTAACATGCAGGTTGAATCATGACAAATGCTGTTGCAAATGGTCATTAGATTAGGATCCCTACAGTATGGAAACAGGCCCTTCAGCCCAACAAGTCCACACCGATCCTCCAAACAGTAACCCACCCAGACCCATTCCCCTACTTTTACCTTTGACGAATGCACCTATCACTACGGGCAATTTAAGCATTGCCAATTCACCTGACCTGCACATCTTTGGATTGTGGGAGGAAACCAGAGCATACGGAGGAAAGCCACACAGACATGGGGAGAATGTGCAAACTCCACATAGACAGTCGCCCGAGGCAGGAATTGAACCCGGGTCCCTGGCGCTGCGAGGCAGTTGTGCTAACCACTAAGCCACCTTGCCGCCCCAATAATAATGCCTGTTAAGTAATGGCAGCAATTTATTTTCATACACAATAAATATACAAATTGTTTTACTGCATTTACCCTGGAATTTGCTATTTTACTAATCATAAGTCCATGTTGGTAGCATTCATTTCTGATTATCAAGATACACTTTGTGCATACTAAATATAGGAATGAAAAGCAGAAGTACAGTATTTGACAAAACTTAGCTGAGTTACTGCAAATGTGGTCCTTCCTGTGAAACCCCATATGCTGAAGTCTGGTCAGTGTCTGGATCTTTGCCTTGTTAATTTGCATGTGACAGAGACAGTGGTTTTCTAGTTATTAATTCTCTGCATGAGGATGTGAAGTCTACAATCTTGCAGCAACTGGAACACTACTAAACTCGTAGTGTTTACTGCCTGTGCTTCTTTTATATTGAAACATCATGCTTTGGAATGAAAAGTCAGTAATTGTATTTTTTTTGTTATCAGCTGTCTATAATTGGACACAAAATTCGAATTGATGAGTCCAAAAACTTAAAATTCATAAATGCAAACATTTTGCTCTGAGCCATTGTCTTTATTGTTATCAAGTGTAGAAAATCTGAAATCTATGTTGAGAAATGTGTTTATTATTTATGCATTTTAAAAATATATGCTGGGATTTTCATGGCCTTGATGACATGCAAAAATGATACAAAGTAGTAAATCGATTTATGAATTTTTTTTGTGCAGCAGAGAATGGGTGAGCAGTTGAAAAAGCGACTTAAGGCATCAATATTACATAAGCATTCGAGTTTGTTCAAATCCCTCCTCCCAAATCATCATGCTGTTGCTTGCCTCGAGTCCAAATATTGTTTTTTCTTTTGTTTTCCTGTTGCAAACAGAAGAAAACAAAATTTGGATTTAAGTTCGGGCATCTTGAATTCATGAATAATTTATACTCAATTTTCTGAACAAAAATCAATCCATGGACACACGCTGTGACCATTAAATAGCTCATTTTCTTTCTGCAAATACAGTTATAAAATGTGTTAAATGGAAAGCCAATATCAGTAATATAATTGAGTAAGGCTCTCTTAAGAGGTAAAGCCAAATACTGGAGATCAGAAATAATGTCACAAATTGTTGGAAAACACACAACAGATCAGATACGTGGCATTCTGTTAAGGAAGAAACAAACTTAATGTTTCAGCTCATTGACTGTTCACCCAAAAGTCTCCTCACTCCTCATAAATTTTCAGAAGTTTTCATTTTGAGTTGACTTCAGAAAGTAGTTGTAAAGTTGGCAATGGGGATGAGGACAACACAACATTCTGACAATTACTGATTGAATTAAGGTTATTATTTTATGCATTCTCCTACCTTGTCCTGAGCAGATGCGATAGTAACTTGATTCTGTATTGTTTGAGTTGGCTGAGAAACATATCAGGAGATTGGAAGGATGCAGCTGCGTGAGGAACGGCCCATCCTTAGCCAAAACTGTAAAATAGCAGCTGTGCTAGTTTGATTCAAGTTTATCATTTTTAAATGACATAATTTTACATTGCGGAATATTGTTGATGGAATCACAATCTGCTAATGCAGGTACAATCCCACATTCTTTTATACTTTCACCAGCACTGAGGTTTGGTACTTAATTTAAGATTAGCTGTCACAAACGTGATATTGAAAATCTCAGAATTTACCTCTTTTGCCTCAACTCAGTGGTTTCTTGCACCATGAGCTCTGACTCCCTCTGCTTCTCCTGCACATAGACACCCACTTCTCTCTTCATTCATTATTATTCTCTGAAAAATGGGCAGTGCTCAGCAGGGAAATTCAGGCCTTAATTTCTTCCATTATTATGTTTTGATGTTAACTATTACAACAGAAACATCATTTTGCTGTTGCTATTATTGAATAATTCACTTTGTCTTATGGATTATGTCTTGATGGAGCTTTAAGTGACAAAAATTTGTTTTGTTCAACTTTTAAACAACTGTCAGTTATGTACCATGTAAGTTAAGTCATCTTAAGGTAAACTGTTCCATTGCTAATACTCAGATAAGTTTTTGAAGAAACATTTTATATTCACCAGCACAGATATTGCAGCTTTAATTATTGTTTCCAGGAATTGATGAGTAACTATATCTCCTGCAACTATCAGCTTTTCTTTTCTAATATCTGCCAGTATAAAACATCATACATAACAACAGAAGGCAATGATTACAATTGAGTTTGACATAAAATAACTGAAGCAGTTTCTTCTGGATGCTAAAACCTGAAAGCTAACCTGCCCATTACTGAACTGCTGTATTTAGCAAACTGCATTTTGGATTGTGATATGAGAGTGTTGCTTTCTGTTGTATCGTGGAACTTACATCATCTAGTGCAATGGTATCACAAATCTAACTTTTATAATTCCTTCTACTGCCTCTTACAAGACCTTGTTTAATTGCTTTCCCTTTTGATAGATGAATCAGTGCAGTCCCTGATGGGGTTTAGAATACTCAGCTGAAATAATGATGGTTTAATTATCAGTAATCATGACAGAATAATGAGTGATAATTGAAAAAGAATTCAGCATGGGCATAATTATTAGTCATGATTCATAGCCCCTGAACATAATGCATGAAAATGTAGGCATGGTTAAATTTGATAACTTCTGAAAATAAGCATGGAGATCACGATGCTGATTAAATTAAACCCACTGACAGCAACACAGGCAATACACCAACTTTTTATCGCCTACTGTTTCAAATTATTTGTATTCACTTAATACTTATCGTACTATTGATTGCCTGGTTTTCTGAGCAGGGGAACGATATTTTAAGTAGTCAGCACCAATTAAAATTTGCCTACATTCTTAAAATAGGCATCTGCTGGCAGTTGTGTAGGAGCTGAATCTGACTTGGGAAACATTGAATGGTGGTACATCATGGAAGAGAGTAGGCACTAAGATTTTCAGAACCTGTGTTGGAAGGTTTGGTGAAGGGAATGTTCGATGGGGACATCTCATGTATCTATAGGAAGAACGCCAGAGATTGGCTGAGAAGGTGATTGGAACAGAGAGCTGTGGAGGTTAATGCAAAGAATCAAGCTAGGAGGATTGGACGTAATGTTATAAAAAGTTAGATGATCTTGCACAAGTGGATGAGATCAATGTTGGATCTTTAAATGCAATGGCCCAGCAGTTACACCACCAGCCTCAGACTCTGTTCAGTGCACTACAGACTCATCACTCATCGAGCAGCATTGCCTATCAATCCTGACTTATTCTGTGCATTTATGTGCTCCATTGCAACCTCATAAGACTGAGTGTTATTGCAAGTTTTATGGTCACTTTTCACAATTTCCACTGTCAGCTATTCAATATTAGTAAATGGATTACACAAAGTGATTGCACAAAATTCCCTGACACTTTTCTCTCTTTCCCACAGGGCTAGGTGGCATGTAACTTGAGGTAGCAGGGCCTAACTGAAAAGGGACTGGCATGCCTCCATGTCCTTATCCCCATGGACGTATTGCACTGGCCAGCTTTGGGATATCCATTGTTGAAGCTGGGGCAGAGTAGCTGGAGTAATTAAAATTGACAGCATCCTGATATCTTAGTCTCTATCTTAATTACCTCTCAATCCTTTCTCCCTCTGAATTATAAATTTCAATTGGCGTAAGCATGCACCTCATAACTTTCCACCTTCCTTGGACAATACCTTTACCCTTTCTTCAAATATCCAGAATGTCAAAAAATTGCCAGACCATAGAGGAACAGCAAGAAGGCACAGACAGTGATGTTGCTGAGGCACAACCATTCAACTTAACATGCAGCCACCAACTCAAATTCCGGTGAGAATAGCGTTGAGGCAGAATGTGCACATGGAGAGCCACAGGACAGGCATGACCTACACCAGGGTGGGAGTCAAAGCTAGCACAGATGCCAGCTGTGATGGAGCTTACAGCTCATAGTTTCCAGTGTCGAAGTGGTAGACAACATCATCACCAGACATGTGGACTCAATAATGATATTAATAATGATATTTCTCGATTTACATTGCTGCAGATGCAACTCCAACCAGATGTTTCAGAACTGAAATGGAAGCTGAAGCTACTGACTTGCAAACTCAGACTGCTGTCATAATAGCTGTGCAAAGCATTTCCAGTGATCCCCAGCAGTCTATTAATCTATTTTTACAACGGATTACTGGTATTGCTGAGGCACTGCGCTGAGAGAGAGTGGCAGTGATGAATGGAGCATGAGCTTGCTGTCCTTTCTCAGGAAAATAGCATTGTTTCTTATGCCCCTAGCAGTCCATCAGTGTCCTTGCTGTGTCTGGTCAGCCAGTCAGGCCAGATAGCTGCCATTCTTGCTGGGAGGATATCGGCTATTCCCAGTCTTTCTCACCCAAGCACTCCTTGAGGTTATATCTGAAGACTCCTACACTAAAAGTCAGTATCTTTTCATCACGCATATTGCAGCTTCTCGGTTAGCACTGGGTATTTGTATTATGACAGACAAAAACAAATACAAGAGAGCCACCAAGGAAACTTACAACAGTTGAAAGTTGACTGTTGCATATGAAATGATTTTAATTCTAACTTAGGAATGGGAAATTTATTTCAGGGTAGCATTTATTATTGCAATGTGTCAAAGCTGATGCTGCAGTGCTCAGAGATGGAGACTGAGTTGGGAGACGGTTGGTGACTGAAATTGTGGTATCTGGTATTTCATTCGGATGAATTATGTACTTGGCCAGTTAAGGGCTATCTAGGTTGCTTCCTGTCTTTCTGTTGCTCCTCTTCCTTGTCATGCTTGTGTTCCTGTGTTTCTCACTCTATTGTTAATGACAAAGGCTGCCACCTCATGATCAACCTGATGCAACTAATTGTAATACACACTCTGCCAAATTCTGCAGGGCTCCTCCAGGATGGTCTGGATAGTGTAAGATGTGTTTCAGCACATCAGTTGATTTGCTCTATCCCACTTTGTATGACAGCATGTCTTTCATTTTTTGTTTGCTGTGCATAATGTGTGTGCATTGAATGCTGGAGACATCACCCATGTGATCAGTGAATAATCCTCATCTCCCACAGTTACTCTTGGTTTTGCCATAATGTCTCAGATGTAATTGGCACATTGGAGTGCCACAGAATGTAAGCATCATGACTGTTACCAGGATAGTGAGCATTACTTGCATGATGGTCTGAGCTCAGCAACAAGTTGGACATTGAAGGAATGAAATATTTTTCAGTCCCAGTATAGTGCAAAGTTTACATGTGGCACCCACATAGTGATGCACAAGCCATCTATAGTACTATATCCACTGGAGATGCCTGAATGGTAAAGCCGGGTGTTCACACTGCCTGCATTTTTCTGATAAGTGAGAATGAAATGGAACTGGGTCTCTATGAAAAACTCCAATACTGAATGACAAATTGTGGAAGCATACAAATAACTTGATCTCCAGCACAGAAGGAATTAGATATATCAAAGTTCATTGATTATAAAGATAGCCTCAGCAATATGGGCACATTTTGTTCTTACAGTGCAGTTGCATGTGCAGCCAGTAATAGGTATCAGTGCGAACATCTTACTGAAGTTCAGAAAATGTTTCTCTCTGAAGTGCAAGGAGGAGCATTTCCTCTGAATACCTTGGCAGATATGACCACTTGAGTAGTGCCGTTTAATCCATTTCTCCTCCTCTTCTGTCTCTCTGAAGCTTGCCTTGATCAGTGTGGCCTCTGTTCATTCTCCAAGGCCTGCTGTATTCCAAGTAGAATGTCTTCTAGTGCATCACTGTCTGTGAGCAACTGATTTGTGCAGAAGCCTTAAGATCAACAAAAGATCCTTCAGCATCTGGCACACCACTCCCTGTAAACCTTTTCAATCAGTGCATAATCACTGACATCTTGATCTGCCTTCTCTTACTGACTATGGTGCTGTTCACTGTGTATATAACATCCTCATCAATGTGGTCTCCAATTTGGTCCACCTTTTTAAAAAGATTTGATTCAGTTGGTGTGAATGTTCTAGACCTGAATTGAATTATGCTTTTATTCAGTTCCATGATTAAGGAAGAAACCCTCCCCTTCTTTCTAAGAAGATTCACCTTCCAAAGTTGAATGAAGATGTTAAGGAAGAAACAGTAAGCATGCGATTTGTAGCCAGCTTGAGTACTAAACAGGGAAAAAAAAACTGCATCGGTATTTCATATCATCGAATGCTACTACTTACATTAGCCTAACACCGTGTCAATGTTTGGATGTATTCAAGTTTGTAGGAAACAATTAGATGCTTAGCTTTTAAATTACTAGGAAAATGTACCATTTGCACATCTAGTCTATTGTGTTCAACCAATCTACAAGTTAAATATATGATATTGAAGATTAAATACATTTGGGAAGAATAAATAAGATAATGGCATTTATATGCTATCAGTAGCGAAGTCATTTGTTACAAACATATTAAGATTTTGTACAATACTTCATTGTGTAATTTCAGTCTGCTATATTTGTTAGGGTCATGTTTGGTTATACCCATTAATCATGACAACTTATTACAATATTATCAAAGAAGAATGATGGATACGCCAAAGATGCTTGAAATCTCAAATGGAATGGAACACATAAGGGTTATTCCTTCTGTAACCTTCCAAAATGCAACAGAGTAGTTATTAACTGAAGATTTACTGAATCCATTTTAAAGTCATCCTTTCTCCACAATACATGAGTGGTGTGGGTCTACTGTCTGTTGACTTCAACTAAAAGATTCAGCCTATGTTGAATGATGAATGACACCTATTCATTCTCAAATGCTTCATCACAAAATTTAAATTCGTTACATGCATAATAACATCAGGTAAATAAAATGGCCCAGAAAGAGTGATAATATTCCCTGCCACATGCTTGAAAAAAGTTACAAATGTCTTGCATGTTAAAGAATTTGCCTATAATGCAAAGTCAGCAAAACGCCAGTCATTGGAAATGGATTTAATGAAGGCATCTTTTTGGAAGAACCTCAAAATACAATAGCCTGAAATTTGAGTGTGGCCAAAAATGAATGAGCTTAGGATGGAAAATTCATTGCAATGCTGTACTCCACCAAGGAAGAATCAAGTGTAATGCTGTCTTTTGAGAGGGTGAAAGAGATTTGTGTAATTAATACTGCAGTTCAAATGATGATTTAGATTAGCAGTCAGCATTCCCCACATTAGGCACTGACTGTCATGGGAGATGTTGAGAGGCTGAGCATATCACTTTGCACCTAAAGACAGGGTTGTTAATGGCTCAAAGAGGTCCACTCAGAGAATATTTCATTATTCTGATCTGCATTAGAAACCCTGATCCAGGTCCAGAAGGACAAATCAGCTGTTCTCACCAACCTCAGAATGCTTTCAAGGCATTGCCTGTGGAAAGCAATTGGAGAGGAGGCTACTGTCAATAATCCATATCCAAGCTGAAATGCCCAAAGAAATTTAATGACCTGACCAAACTTTTTAAAAAAAGTTCATGGATTCTCTGCTCAGGTCTCCAACTCTGTTAACTTCACTATCTGTTACCTTCTACCCCACAAACACTGGATCACACCTCACTACTTTTCCACATAACACACACATGAAAGTTACAAATCTCACATCCTAACACACTCTATACCAACTACTTGACCAAACAGGCATGCTTCTAAGACTGAAAACAGGTAGAAGAAAATTATTACAGATGCTAGAATCTGTACTGATAGCAAAAAATGCTGGAAATCACTGCATGTCAGGCAGGTTGGAAGAACACAGCAAGCCTGGCAGCATTGGGAGGTGTAGAAGTCGACGTTTCGGGTCAGGCAGCATCCGTGGAGAGATAGCAAGCTAACGCTTTGAGTCTGGATGACTCTTCATCAGATGCTTCTAAGATGGTCAGCAATACACTTGATTCTTTCTTGGTGCAGAACATTTTCAGTTGAAACTTTATTGCTGGAACAGCACAGCAGGTCAGGCAGCATCCAGGGAACAGGAGATTCGACGTTTCGGGCACAGGCCCTCCTGAAGAAGGGCCTGTGCCCGAAACGTCGAATCTCCTGTTCCCTGGATGCTGCCTGACCTGCTGTGCTGTTCCAGCAATAAAGTTTCAACTTTGATCTCCAGCATCTGCAGACCTCACTTTCTCCCCGCAGAACATTTTCACACTTCCAGAGAAGGCGGAGGCCTATCCTGGACTAAGTCTGCTACCTTTGTAGAGTATGCTACATGTGAGCACTCAGGGTACTAAAGAAGATTGGTATACACCAGGGAATGTGAGGATTATATTGTGAGTAATATGATTGGAGCTGATATTCCATGTAGAAAAATGTATTGTTTCTTCTAGTTTGAAAAGTTTTTTCTCCTACAAATACCTATTTTTAAAAATGTTTAGCAATGTATCTATTGTATACTTTTTACCATCTTTTTATTGCAATCCTATTTCTTTCAAATATAGGCTGCTCAGGTTGGGTAGTGTATAGTCATGATGAAAATACCTGCAGGTTATGTGATAGCTTTAACAGGCCATAGAAAGAACACATAATCACAATCCTGTCTGTTAAGGGATGAAAGGGGCAAATCTCTTTGCAATCCTTTTTGCCTGCAGACATGCTTGAAAAGAATAAGACTCCTCTGTTCCAGTGCTTCGATCCCTGTTTCTCAGGGCCCAAATCTGCTCATATTGACAAACGGAATCAAGCAATGCTTGTTCAAAGAAGCCACTGACAATGGATTAAAAAACTGAATAAGATGTGCCTCACAAAGCCATGTTATTCAAGGTTTTTAATTGCTGCATTATATTTGTGTTCACTATATTTGCTGTTATTGATTTCTTGTTACTAGCAGCCACTGAATAAACACAAAATCATTATGAACAAGTGGCATGTTTCCTTAGGAATGAGATTTTTGTGTGACTTTGATGTATTCTATATGAAGTCAAAGATATAAATAGATTTGAGGACGCTGGTCATTCTGATATCATGCTAAATTGGTCTCCATTCTGTATTTGCAACCTTTCTTATTTGCTGTGATCCATTTACTGCCTCTTTCCATTCTTCTTTATTCAGATTTCCATATACATGTAATTATGCTACTCTCTGTGGCTAGTTCTTTAGATTGACCGTCTACAAATAAATCATCAGTCTGATTGGATTTTTATTGCTCTGTAAGTCTGTGTTGAATACTTTGATGATGACACTGGGTCTTTTAAGGATAAAATAGTACGTTTACATTTGTAATTCTTTGTGATGTATTTATGAGATGTGATACATCCATCTTCTTTGGCAGTCTACAAAGGTTTGCATGTTGCTCTTGTAATCAGTCTTAGAGTTTGGTTTCACTCATGCAGAATTTTACAGGCGGCAAAAGCATCCTCTGGGACAATTGTGATTTATCTCACTGTCTAACCGAGACTGCAGTTTCTGCTTAGGAGGTAAAGAACAAGAGTCTAAGATACATGATTACTGAGCAAATATACTCCACAACTACAAACATATTTCATAGTAATTCCTTTCAAATATTGCAGCTGCCTTGTTTGCTAGCTGGTAGTGAAAGCTTCTCACTTTCCACAGTCTATTATGCACCCCTGCTGAGTGCTAAATAAAATATCTTGCACAACCAGTGAATGAGTATGATTATAACTCTCATTTGTATTCCAGCTGCAGTAAACATGTGCTGTTTTAACAATCTACAGACCATGTCATTCGAAATGGAATGTCTTCAAAGTTGGAGGTTAAATTCGAGTGGTATCACAGTGCAGTATTCAACACCTTGGAACTGACATTGTCGTTTAATTGAACCTTTGATTCTTGTCTAATCAAATGAGAATCAATTCAAATATGTCTGCCTCTCGCATATAAGTAATTTTCTAGTATTAAAACTCATAGGGCAGAATCTTCTAGCAGCTTGAGCGATGTGAGCTATAGCGAGGCATGTGGCAAAGAAGGGTGACAAGTGTGGTATGGGTCATCTTGATGCTATGATCATCTCACTCCATCTTTTATACTTACACAAGTGACTAAATTCTGGTGAGGCAGTGGCGGGATGCTAATTGACAGGGTTGAAAACTTGTTAAATGCCATGACTTGTCTTATTAGTATTCAGCTTTCTTTTTTTAACCAAACTTGCCTAACAAGCTCAACATCAGGAAAACTCAACAAGGAAACCAGAGCAAGCACCTGACGGATTCAACTCACTATTTGCTCTGAATGACCTCTATTTTGGAAACTGGGTACCAACACCCCTAGAGCATGTCCATGGACACTGGTCACACACACCTCAAGCCTACAGACATTGGCATCCAGTATGTGCCAACCTCCAAGAACCATCATGGTGCATTTCTGATCCACATACAAGACATTTCTGCAACTCAATGCTACACTCAGGCTACAATGGCAACTATCAATGTAATGCTGCTGCAAGGATGGTGTTCACTCTGAGGCCTGAAGCCAGCTCATGGACTGGATCAGGCTGCATCTCTAGTCTCTTTGTTTGTTGTCAGAGTACCCAACTACTCTGAGCCTGTCTGGATGCTCACAGTATCCTTGCCTTGCATTGTCTTTTCTTGCCTTAATGCAATTTTCGCCTTCAGTGAGAGTAACCAGGCTCATATTGCTGCTGCCTTGTTTTCTTATTTAGTGCAGGCACAAAGCCAAGAAGCTTGTCATAGTTGTCACAAACCATCAGTCAGAATAAGGGGAATAGCTTTCGTTCAGGGGTTCCGTTCACAGTGAGTCAAGGGCAATCTCTGATACCAGTCCAGGCACTCCTCAGAGCACTCAGTGTCAAAGTCCCTCCTCAAGCAGGCTGAGGAGCCAAATGTCAGGCAGCCACCAGCTGTCTGCACTCTTTCTGCTTTACTGCAGGCTGTTTGCCTCCTGGAATGAGAGAGAGCAGGTACTCAGGTAGATGGAAGGTGGTACAGCTGTTACTTTTGATATAGATGGGAAATTGGCCAAGCAAGTGAGCAAACAGTGCAGGGGTTGGTGTGAATGAGAGCGTGGGGACACAATGATACAGGCAATAATGAAAGTGGTGGAGCTTGATTCTTGGCGGGAATTTGGTACAGTAGCAGAATTAGATTGAATGTGAGATTTTGGAGAGAATATGGCGGAATTTATGTTGGATGAGTGGCGAAGGACATTGACCTTCCTCCTGCATTGCGAGGCAGTTCTCCAAACATCTGAGAAACCTGAGTGGCAACTTGAACAAGGTTGGCTTGATGTGATGTGGCATCAACTGGTAGTCCTGGGATGGTGTGCATTCCACATTGGCACCTCCCAAGGCAACAGGACCTCCAGGAACCTGAATGCAAAGGTCCCAAATTCTGCTATATCCAGGGCAAATCTCAGGAACTGTGCAGGGCAGCTCTTAAAAAAATAGCATGGCATGGCAAGGACAAATCCACCCGGCCAATTACTGCCCCATCAATCTACTCTTGATCATCAGTATAGTGCTGGAAGGTGTCATCAATAGTGCTATCAAGTAGCACCTCTCAGCAATAACCAGCTTGGTGACACCCAGTTTGGGTTCCGCCAGGGCCACTTATCTCCTGACCTCATTAAGCTTTCATTCAAACCTGGACAAAAGAGCTGAATTCCAGAGAGGAGATGACAGTAACAGCTCTTGACATCAAGGCTGCTTTCAACCGAGTGTAGCATCAAGGAGCCCTAGCAAAACTGGAGTCAGTGGGTATCGGAAGCAAAATCTCCACTGGTTGGAATCATATCTGGCATGTAAGAAGATGGCTGTGATTGCTGAAGTCAATCATCTCAGCTCCAGGACACCTCTGCAGGAGTTCCTCAGCATCGTGCCCTAGACCCAACCATCTTCTGCTTCTTCATCAATGACCTTCAGAAGTAAAGATTTTTGTTGATTGTTGCACAATATTCAGCACCATTCATGACTCCTCAGATTTTGAAACAGTCCAGGTTCAAATGCAACAAGATCTGGGCAACATCCAGGCTTGGGCTGAAAAACAGTAAGTAATATTTGTGTGACACATATGCCAAGCTGATCATCTCAGATAAAAGGCAATCTAATCACCACTCCTTGACATTCAATGGTGCTACCATCACTGAATCCTCCACTTCAACATCCTGGCAGTTACCATTAACCAGAAAGTCAATTGAACTTGCCACATAAACATAATGGCTTCAAGAATAGGTCAAAGGCTAGGAATACTGCGATAGGTAACACATTTCCTGACTCCCGAAAGCCTGTCCACCATCTACAGCACACAAGCCAGGAGTGTGATGGAATACTCCTCGCTTGCCTGGATGGGTGCAGCTCCAACAACACTCAAGACGTTTGGCACCATCCAGGACAAAGCCGCCTGCTGATTGGCACCACATCCACAAGCATCCACTCCCTCCACCGCTGATGCTCAGTAGCAGGATAGTGTACTTTCTAAAGATGCACTGCAGAAATTCATCAAGACATCACCTTCCAAACCAATGATCACTTTCATCTAGAAGAACAAGAGCAGCAGATACATGGGAATATCACCACCTGCAAGTTCCCTTCCAAGCCACTCACCATCTGACTTGGAAATACATAGGAACCTGAATTATCCGAAGGAGCCAGGCAGGGAGTATTTTGTTCAGTTAATTGAATTCTTGGTAATCAAATGCTGGATAGCACAGTTTAGCCCAGTATTATCTTGCTGGATAATCCGATATTCGGTTAATCGAATGCCGGACAATCAAGGTTCCACTGTCTATCGCCATATCAACACTGTCGCTGGGGCAAAGTCCTAGAATTCCATCCCTAAGGGCATTGTTGGTCAACCTACAGTATGTGGACTGCAGTGATTCAAGAAGGCAATTCACCACCATCTTCTCAAGCGCAATTAGGAAGGGGCAATAAATGCTGTTCAGGCAGCAATGCCCACATCCTGTGACTGATTAAAAAAATGCAGTTAACTTTGCTTACAAAAAGGAACTTGACTAATTATTTGATGAAATTACTTTGAAATTCCTTGAGAATGTAAAAGCCAATATGTAAATTCAACTTTCTTCGATCTGTACTTCAAAAAATGCTTCTTTCAATCTTATTTTGCAAACTTTCTTAAGATGTACTTTCATCTTAGTTCAAAAAGATAATCACGTCAGTTATTTGCATTTTTAGGATACCAGTATGCACGAACACATTATCAGCACAGATTTATAATCACTACAATGGAGCATTAACCTCATATGTTCATATTCCTAAGGAATCAGGACAACCATTCAAAAAGTAACTAGTAACACCAGAAGTATAGAATGCACAGAAAAGAGAATCCTGGTTGGTCCCTCTACCCTTTCTATATTTCATCACAATAATGATACATCTGTATTTACTGAGCATGTTTAACAATGTTGCTCAGCATCTATCTTTCAGAAAATTGCAAGTACCATTGGAGGTCATGTGAGGTCAATTTTACAAAATGTACAGATCATAAAGGCTTTTTGGACTGATTGCATTTTTCTGCTTTAATATTTTGCTATATTCTCAGAAGGCATGCAGTGTTAATGATATGATAACTGTATTGTCAATGCAAAGAGTGCACAGTGAAGGGCATTGATTGATTAAATGCCTTGGGCAGATATGTAATTCTATTTAAGTGGTAAAAGTGATAGGTCAGACATTCATTGTAGTCTTTCCATGCCCGCTTGAATCCTGCTGATTATGCTTCTCCTCGTGCCTGATTTAAGCGGGTGTCCTGTTCCAACCAGGTGAGGAGACCACCATTTCTAGGTGGTCACAACAATTTTTAAAAATGTTTTTGGAATGTAACGATCACATTCCAATTAAACTCTGTTATCCAAATTAAAAATGAAAATGAGCCAATTCCAAGTTTTTTGGGAAATCAGCAACAAAAAGGGCAGAGTGGTGTCTAGTACAGACAAGAAGGTCAAGGCAATAGAGATGCAAATCTGAAGAAAGTACCTTGAGTTGTAAAAATTTAAAGACCCAAGTCTAACTATTTAGTTGTTGACCTGTTACTTTAGCAGTGGCAAAGTTGGCAAATCTTGAGTTCTTAGTGCACAATATTTTCTCCAAATGATTCTTCGCTGTTCCTGGTTTCTGTGATTGAGACTGAGGCAAAGAATGAGAAGAGCTTTCAGTTTCCTTGCTGTCATCAGTCCATGTCATGTTTTGCTCCAAGGCTGCTGATAATATATTATTCCTTTGTGGATTCTGATGTTTGTGTCATTGCTTCATTTGAAGCAGGATAATGGTAGGCCATCTTTCATCTCTCAATATGTACAGTATGATGCAAGTGTGACAAGTAAAACAAGAGCTATGAATTTCTTGACACCTCCCTGAGTTTCAATGTCTCTTGATTAAAATGTTAGTTCCAATGGAGTTAGTTATTGTATGTAAATGTATTCCATGTAGATTGCCTGGTCTTGTCAGGTGATCATAGCAGATAGTTTAGGTCAACAGTGTTCTTTTAAAACTGTTTTTAGTCAATGAAACTCTCAAGTCTTAAAGTCAAATGATGGAAGTTGAATATTACTAATCCATTTTCACTCTGATTGAATGAATTAATTATCAGTTAAATGTAATGATAAAGCTTTGAAACACTCACATTTTCGAGTGTATTATCTCCACCCAAAATTAATTTTTACTTTAATTTGAAAAGTTTCCTTTAGTGTTTTAGTGTTTGTTACAGAGCCTTTAAAGGATGATTCTTGAGTTATTTTGCTAACTAGTTTAGTCACTTAATTGGTATATTCAAGAAAGTATAAGGTAAAAGTGATGGGATGCAAGCATTGTTTCTCATTCCTGAAGAAAGGCCTATGCCCGAAACGTCGAATCTCCTGTTCCCTGGATGCTGCCTGACCTGCTGTGCTGTTCCAGCAATAAAGTTTCAACTTTGATCTCCAGCATCTGCAGACCTCACTTTCTCCTTGTTTTGTGAGGAAGCAGACAAATGTAATGTACTGTGGAAATGAATCTAACATTAAGTAAAAGGTTGGTGCCTGTTTTTTTACTTCACTATCTGACTTTAGAATGAAATAATATGCAAGAGCAAATTTAATTAATGTGTAATATTGATGAAAATATTTTCTCTCGGAGCACATATTAGGAAATCATAAAAGTGTATTCTCAGATTTTTCCATCCAAAATAGATGTTAAATCATGAGCACTTTGTATAAAAAATTGAACATTGGGGATCATGGGACATTCAGCATTAAAAACAGAATGATACATTTGAGAGAATCTTGTGTCTGTATGACAGAGACATATGAAAGATCTACCCAAGAGGAGATGAAATTGGGGATGGGGGAGAAAGAGTGTCACACAAAATATCTAATCAGCTGGAGATGAGATCAGAGGAAAAGACAGAGAGTCATATAGTAATATGATTAAGGAAAGATGAGATCATGGGAATAAGGTGGAAAGATATAATTAAAGGTGAAGCAGCTGCTCAAGTGAACTTTTTCTAATTGTATTAATTGACCGCCTCTAACGTGTAGAACCCCTATGATCATTTGTGAAAGTAAAATTTCTCTTTAGATGCCTGTGTCTCATAAAGATTACTTGTTTTGAATAAGGCATTCAACTTGCTCATAGGTACAGCAGGTAATCAGGAAGGCAAATGGAATACTGGCCTTGATTTCAAGGGGTTGCAGCAAAGGAGTAGGGATGCCGTTTACTGCAACAGTATAAAATGCCGGTGAGACCACAGTTGGAGTGCTGGAAGCAGTTTTTGTCCCCTTACTTAAGGGAAAATGTCATTTCATTGGAGGCAATTCAAAGAAGGTTCACTAGGATGATCCCAGGTGTGGAGAGATTGTCATATGAGCAAAGGTTAAATAGGTTGGGACTCCAATCATTGGAGTTTAGAGGTGATTTCATTGAGACATTTAAGATTCTTAAGGGGTTTGACAGGAAAAATGCTGAGAGAATGTTTCCACGCTTGGCAGAGTCTAGGAATAACAGCCTTAGTCTCAGAATAAAGGGATGTCGATTTAAGGCTGTGTTGAGGAAGTGTTTCTTCTTTCAGAGGGTTGTGAGGCTTTAGAACTCCTTGCCACAGAAAGCTGTGGGTGGACAATCCTTGTGTAGATTTAAGACTAAGACTGACCAATTCTTGACCAGTAGGGAATCAAGTTACTGAAAATGCAGGGAAGTGCACGTGAGGAATGGCAGATCAGTCATAGTCCTATTGAATGGTTGATCAGGCTCAAGGGGCCAAGCAGTCTACTCCTGTTCCTGTGTCTTATGGTTTTGTTGACTTGAAGCATTTTTTGGGTTATGGAGCAAGCCCTCTTCCCTTATATAAAGGAACAAGAATGGGATATGCCACATTAGGACCAAGAAAGCGATGGAACCAATCAAGGCGTGAGTATTTTTGAGGTACCACATGTAGTTACAAAAGGTCTACATTGCTACAACTGTTAATTTAAGGTATTATCAACGAAACTACACCTACAGACTTCAGTGTGGGGCATTCAGTGTGGAGGTGGGAGGGGGTGGAGGGAGGGTGCCACAGGGTACTGCACAGAACCTGGAGCCACCAGGTTGATCAAAACCATTGCACAATAGATAGGCGAGAATTATGGGAAGTAGGGAGTTTTATCCAAGCTGTTGTTCAATGGAAGTCAGAATCTCCATAGGTCAGAGCCTAGAGGCGAAAAATGACTGTAGGAATAGACACAAGAAATTTCAAGTAGTGAGTGATGAGTTTAAACAGAGACATGTCAAAAGATAGTATCTTTCATGGGGAGCCTGAGGGGTTGACAACTAAATTTCTAGTTGACGAAAAAGAAGACTTTGATTGGTAAGTTGAAGAAAAACGGTTGGAATCCTGAGGACTCACCGTAGAAGCAAAAGATCCAGTGAGATGGCCTGAAAAGGGATAAGGAAGAGAAGAGACTGCTAATAATTAATAGTTTCTTGAGAATGAAAAAGCAAGTCGAGAAAAACTGCCAGTCCAGTAATTGAATCGTGGTTAAAATGAAAGTCGACAGGAGTTATGAAAAGTTATAAGAAATTTTACTGGATACGGTAACACTATAGTCTAGAATGCTGCTAAAAAGATAAAAGAATAAAAATATTTGCATTTGTATGTGTGTGCATGTGAATGTGCAAGTCCATGTTAATGATTAATCTCTTTGTGTGTTCAAAATATGGTGAATGGTAAATATATAAAATATGTCGAACTGAAAGTTGTCTTAAATTGGTGTAAATTAAAGGAAGAAGCCGTGCTAAAAACGAGTGTTTAAGTCTTTGGAAATAACAATTTGCTTTATTTGGTGATTTAGGAATTTCTAGGGTGGGTCTAGATTATAATAATTTTGGATGAGGCTACTGGTGAGGGGAACAATGGGTGGTGAAGAGCTGAAATGTGTCATGATTCAACTTGACAAACCACGAGGAGAGTCAGGCAAAGGATATTGTTGCTTATTTATCTGTACACATGGAGACTCAGTCTTATTCATTCTAAGACTGAAATTTTTCAAAAACTTGGATTAAGGCTTCTTATTCTAAATGTCTATGTCGAGGCATTCCATGACCCTCTTTGTTGGGGGGTCTTCCATGTCCTAGTTTATGGTGAACTATGCTATTTATGTGTGAAGATAATACTGACTTCTCACATTACTAAACATCTGTCGTGTTTCTGATGTTCCCCACACAGGCTCATTGAAACCATGACCAAACATCTAGCCCCAGCTGGACTCCTCATTAATGTGACCGCAGTGCTACAAAAGTGCAGAGTAATTGAGGAGGAACAGTTGCATTGGGAAGCCCAGGACCAGCAGTAAACTGTCGGAGCGACCAAATGGCCTTCACATGAAGCAGTCACAGCTGAAGTTCCCCTCAGAATGGGCAGGATGTATTGAAGGTCCAGAATGTATTTTCCTCAATGCTGTTTCCCTCCAAGTAAGCAAGTGAACAACATCACCACAGACTACAGATGTCCTGGGACATCATCACAGAATTGCTGGAATGGACTTGTAATTTGAAGGGGTGTGGCCATCTATCCTGGTGAGCATCAAAGTAACAGCTGTGTTAACCTTTTGTCTCACAGTACTCAATCCACAAATGTATCAAGGCTCATCCCAATGCAATTTGTGCAAGACTCCACCACTTCATCTCGTTTTCCTATGATCAGGTCAGTGCCACAGCTTGGGCACCAGACTTCAGTAACATAATTGGCTTCAGCCAGGTGCAGGGTGCTGGAGACTGTGTACATGTTGAGAGTATCATCTGATAACAGGGCTGATTTTATCAACAGAAAAGGTGTGCACTGCATCATTGTACCAGGTACTTACAACTATTAGCATCACATCTTAGAAAACTGCACCAGGTACCCTGGGAGCTGCCAGGATCTCTAAGTTCTTGAGAAATCCAAGGTTCTTGCTTTGTTTCAGGATGGTTGGATACCTTCCAGGGATGGTTACTGGTCTGCAACCATAAATGGATGACTATTATACCAGCGCCTGGCTGAGGCAGAGCATAGATACAATGTAGCCTGTTCTTTCACCCGGGCCATCATGCAGCAGACAATAGGCTTCCTGAAGATGAGGTTCCAATGCTCGGAGCAGTCTGAGGAGGGTTTGCAGGACACTTCAGAGTGTGCTGTATAATCCCTGCAAGCTGCACCTGTACAACAAGAGTAAGCAATGACAGGGTGTGATGGATGCTGAAGAACTGGGAGAGCAGCAGCATCCTTCTGAGGAGCAAGTTGAGGACATTGGGCAGGAAGAATATCACCTTCAGCATGACAGTGAGGTACAGCATCAGTGGCAACATACCAAACAGGACGTGGTTGACAGCTAATTCCAATAGATGTAAGCTGGGTTTAGTGATGATTCATTGACTAAATTTGTTGCTATGTAAAAAGCAAACAGTCCTTACCTGTTCCAAAAGCAAATTCAACTTTTCTTGTTTGTTTTTTTCATTGCTTTTGCTGTTGCTGAATGAAAGTGAACATTATTTTTAACCTTCTGAGGGCTTTCCAACATGTGATCTTCCTACTTTGATCGGTTCTTGTAATTGCATTTACAATGGCTGTTGATCATAGAGTCCTATGAGATGGAGACAGGCCCTTTGGCCCAAACCTTTAAATGTTGTTAATGTACTTGCCTCAACTATCTCCGCTGGCAGCTCATTCCATATGCACAGCCTCTGTGTAAAAATGTTGCCCCCTCAGGTTCCCTTTTATTCTTTCCTCTCTAACCATAAACTGATGCCCTCTCATCCACAATTGCATGCATTCACCCTATCCATGTCTCTCATGATCGTATACATCTCCAAAAGGTTCTCCCTCAGTCTCCTATGCTCTAAAGAAAAAAGTCCTAGCTTATTCAACTTCTCCCTATAACTCAGATAATTGAGTCTTGGCAACATCCTTGTAAATTTCTTCTGCATTCATTCCAGTTTAATAACATCCTTCCTGTAACAAGGTGACCAAAACTGAACACAATACTCCAACTGTGGCCTCACCAACATCCTGTGCAACTGCAACATAATTTCCCAGTTTCTATATTCAATGCCCTGACTGATGAAGGCCAGTGTGCCAAAAGCCTTCTTCACTGCCATGTCTCCTGTGACTCCACTTTCAGAGAACTGTGAACTTGAACTCAAAGATCCCTCAGTTCCACTGCACTCCTTAAGGTCCTACCATTCATCATGAAACTCCGACCTTGATTTGACTTTCCAAAATGCAAGGCCTCACACTTACCTATATTTGTCTCCATTTTCCAATTCTCTGTCCACTTCCCCAGCTGACTAAGGTCCTGCTGCAACCTTTGACAACCTTCCTCACTGTCCACGATACCACCTATTTTAGAGTCATCAGCAAACGTACTAATCATGCTTTGTACATTCTCATCCAAATCATTGACATACATAACAAACAGCAATGGAGCCAGAACCAACTTCTGAGGCACTCCACTAGTCACAGGCCACCAGTCCGACAAGCATCCTTCCACTATTACCCTCTGCTTCCTACCTTCAAGCCAATTTTGTATCCAATTTGCCAGCTTGCCTTGATTCCATGTGATCTAATTTACTAGAGTAGTTTCCACCATGTGGGATCTTATCAAAGGCCTTATTGAAATCCATATAGACTACATCTGCCGCCCTGCCCTCATCAACCTTCCTGGTCACTTCACCAAAGAATTCTAACAAATGTGTGAGGCATTATCTCCTACTCACAAAGTCATGTAGACTACTCCTAATCAAACACTGACTTTCTAAATGCATGTATATCTTAACCATCAGACTCTTCTCAAGTAACATGCCTACCACAGATGTTAGGCTCACTGGTTGATAGTTCCTAGGTTTTTCTTTGCAGCCCTCCTTGAATAATTGCATGACGTTCACTACCCTCCAGTCTTCCGGGACGTCTCCCGTGGCTAACAATGATGCAAAAATATCAGCTAGGGCCCTCACAATTTATTTTCTAGCCTCTTGCATTGTTCTTGGGTATATCTGGTCAGGAACAGAAGATTTATCCATCTTCATACATTCTAATAAATCCAACACCTCCTCTACTATGATATGGACTGTCCCCAAGATATCACCACTAATTTCTCCAGGTTCCCAAGTCTTTCATATTCATTGAGGATTTCACCCATCTCCTGCATTTCTACACATACATGCCAACTTTGGTCTTTGACTGTCCCTATTCTCTCTCTAGTTTATTTTTCCTTTAACATACTTAAAGTACCTCTTACTATATGGATCGGGCAGCTGGTGACATACAAACGCAATACTTGTAATTAAGTAGGTAATAGCCATGTCACATATGTACTTCAGAAACACCTACTTTATCTTCCTTTGCCACTTCATGTACTGTGAAGGAAAGTTCCTGGCTGGCAATGCTTGACCTGGTGTACAGCTGGGCTTTTAAAATGATGTCAACACTGTGAATCCCAGGAGGTCTCAGATGCAGCAAGCACTTCTGATATTGCGAAGCATGCGGTAGCATGGGTGGAGTGACATAGAGACACTGTGCATAACTAATTAGATGGGCAGTGGAGAACAGCATGGGAAAACGTTCGGGCTCACAGATAGAAATCTTTTGTAAAACTCCCCAAAACTAACTCAGTCAATTTTGGCCAAAGTTCAAGCCATAGTTTTCTGTTTTCTGCCTTCCTCCTTTCTTCAATAGCGAAATACAACCTGCCAGTCTGATGGAACTTTTTCAGATTTTGAGAAGATTTGTAGCTCAGGTTAAGGTTCAGGTTGTAAGTTTGCTCACTGAGCTGGCAGGCTTGTTCTCAGACGTTTCATCACCATGCTGAGTAATATCATCAGTGAGCCTCCGGTGAAACGCTGGTGTTCTGTCCCGCTTTCTATTTATGTGTCTTGGTCTTTTGTGGTGGATGATATCATTTCCAGTTCTTTTTCTAAGAGATTGGTTAATGGGGTTCAAATCGATGTGCTTATTGATGGAATTCCGGTTTGAATGCCAGGTCTATAGGAATACTGGGGTCTACTTTGATTGCTCCTGTAGTTACATATCTGGTCTGTGTGTATTGCTTTTATGTAGACACTGGTCTGCAGTTCTCCATTGTTTGTTCCACTGTGACATCTAGGAAGGGGAGTCTGTTGTTCCTCTTTTGTGAAATTTATGCCAGTAGGGATGTTGTTGATAATGTTATAGGTTTCCTCTAATTTGTTCTGGAAAGCAACACATACAGACTGGATACTTAACTACAGAAATCATCCCCACATCCACAAATGGAGCTGCATTGGGGCATTATTTAAATGGGCCACACTACACTGCAGCACCCAGGAACTATCAGCAGCAGAAGAGAAATACCTATACAGCGTATTCAAGAAGAACAGGCACCCAATAAACACAGTCCGCTGATTCTTAAACAACAAACCCAAACAAGTAGACACAACATGCCCAGAAACTCTAGCCAAACTACCATATATCAAAGACATTTCAGAGATGACCACCAGACTACTTCGACCACTTGGCATCATGATAGGCCACAAACCTACCAACAGATTGAAACAGCAACTGGTGAACCTAAAAGACCTTATACCAACAACCAGCAAAACACATACCATTTACAAATTGCCCTGCAAGGACTGTAACAAACACTACATCGGACAGATAGGCAGAAAACTAGCCACCAGGCTACATCAACACCAACTAGCCACCAAGAGACATGACCCACTATCACTAGTATCCCTACATACACCACTTCAACTGGGGCAACACATTCATCCTAGGACAGGCTAAACAGTAACATGCTGGGATATTCCTGGAGGCCTGGCATTCAAACCAGAACTTCATCAATAAACACATTGATTTGGACCTCATTTACCAACCTCTTAGTAAAAGAACCGGAAGCGATATCACCCACTTTAACAGATAAAGACACATAAATAGCAAGCGGGACACAACACCAGCGCTTCATTGGAGGCTCAGTGATGATGTTTAGATTAGATTGGATTAGATTAGATTACTTACAGTGTGGAAACAGGCCCTTCGGCCCAACAAGTCCACACCGACCTGCCGAAACGCAACCCACCCAGACCCATTCCCCTACACTTATCCCTTCACCTGAGGCAGGAATTGAACCCGGGTCTCTGGAGCTGTGAGGCAGCAGTGCGACATATTGGGGAGGGGGAATGTTACCTGGATATTTTGTACCAGGAGGTAAGCATACTACTTAAAATAGAATCTTCTTATTATGTCTTGTGGTCCTTTTCTCTAGGTGCTACTGAATATTTGTCTTAGGGTCCCTGTCTCAATTTATCCACTATGAGCTGCTAACTGCTTGCGTCAGGGTCCTTCTCTCAACCATTTGTCTAATGCTGCCATTTACCTGATTTATGGTCCTGCTCTTGCTTGTTACTTTCTGTGCTGCCAGCTGCCTGTCTTGGGACCATGTCTCACTCACTCCTCTAACTGTTATGATGCCTGCCTCAGGGTCTGTCTCTTGGTGCTTCCCCTCTAGTATATTAAGTAAACTTTTGAGTTTTCCTTCAACCGTGCCATTAAATTTTCAGCTGACACCTCATCTAAGCAAAGCACTCTGATAATCTGGCACTATATTGAAGCCTCAATTGAAGGTTTGGATGTCACTCTTGCTTTTCTGGCTCAGATACAGGAATGCAATGGTAAGCCTATGCTGACAATTGTGAGTAGCTTTAGATACAATGAAGAGATTGGATATGAATTTGCACTATCTTGGATGTCCAGTGCAATGATTCTGAAACTGTAAGATATGCGACTGTGGGTAAGATCAACTAAAATAAGCTCAGCAAGCTATTTTACACAACCTAATCAATATATTCTCATTGAGCCTGTACACTTCACAACTTCCTCTGATTAGGTTTTACCCTTAATGCAGATGGATAAAGCTTCAAACATTGATATAATTTTACAAAAATTGATCTGCAACCAGCAATCTGGTCTAGAGGGACTGTATAATGAAGTCCTGTGGGATGTAACTTACAATCAGTGAAAAGGCCTGATAATTCAAAACCTCCAAAGCACAGGTCAGCATTGTGAAATGGTGGGCGGCACGGTGGCTCAGTGGTTAGCACTGCTGCCTCACAGCACCAGGGTCCCAGGTTTGATTCTAACCTCAGGCGACTGTTTGGTGTTTGCACATTCTCCCTGTTTGCACATTCTCCCCGTGTCTGTGTGGGTTTCCTCCTACAGTCCAAAGATGTGCAGGTTTGCCATGCTAAACTGCCTATAGGATTCAGGGATGCCTAGGCTAAGTGCATTAGTAAGGGGTAAATGTAGAGTATTAGGAGTAGGGCAATGGGTCTGGGTGAGTTACTCTTCGGAGTGTCAGTGTGGACTTGTTGGGCCAAATGACCTGTTTCCACACTGTAGGGATTCTACAAAACAATCGAGATGATATCATGCTGGCCTTCAAGTTGCATTCACTTTAAATATCCGTGTAAAGTTATCCAAATACAATGGTAAATTGTATGTTTAATTATGGCTTTTGGGCAATGGAGGCTGTGTGGGTGCAATTATATTAATCTTATGTGTTGGTTTTTAAAATAGCTAAATTTTAAGAAATTTCTTCACACAAAGCTATGGGCCAAGGGTTGGGAAATGGGATTAGAATGGTGAGCTGCTTGTTTTTGACTGACACAGTCTTAGTAGATCGAAGGACTTTTTCTATGTTAAATAAAAAAATGACAGAACTGCTGAGCTTTTCCAGCAATTTTTATTGACTTTTCGAAGTTGCTGACCTCTATGACTCTGTGAAATTATTATAATGCTCAGTCAGGCAATTTCAGCCTTAAGTAGAGAAGTAGAATTTGTACAATACAGTGGAATTAATGTAATCTGAACTCTGTTTTCAAGAGAACATTTTCCTCTTAATATGAATTGAACTTTTATCAGTCGAGCAGCACTTCAGTGGTCAGGATCACTTGGCCTCGGACCTTCGGGTGATCGTCCTCCAAGGCTGACTTTGGGATAGGCAACAATGCAAAGTGGCTGAGCAGAGGCTGATAGCCAGGTTCAGTACCTATAAGAATGGCCTCAATCGGGACCTTGGGTTCATGCCGCACTACAGGTGATCCCACTACACTATACATTCTCTCTCTCTCACGCACACACACACGCACACACAAGCACACATACACACACAGTTACATACTCACACACTCACGCAGATCCTCTGTCATACACACACACCCTCTCAAACGCATACACACACATACATTCCCCATACTCACACCCATGCTCACACCCTCTCACAGGCTTATACTCCATCACACCCACATACATACTTTACCAAGCATTCACACACGCAAAACACACTCTCTCACGTGCAGTCACACTCACAGGCACACACTCACATTCACACACTCATGAGCACACATTCCCCCCCCCTCTCTCTTTCTCTCTGTTTCTCGCTCTCTCACATGCATGCACACACACTTTCAAGTCTGTGGGGTGAATTTGCATTTGCAGAATTATATTTACAGACACATTCTATTTTGCTCAAAAAATGCACAATCTGCAGGCAGTCAATACATGTAATATTTTATAAGTTTCACTTTAGAAGTAGAACCGGTCTGATTCAAGATTGGCATACAGACAGACTCACACCTTTAATGCATTGTCTGAGCTGAGATGTCATCTTTTGTTATGAAACCTTACATTATCTTGAGAATTTGGCTAAAAAGAAGTTTTGGGATTTACATATTAATGAACTGAAACCTGTATTCTAAAAGATGAAAGACTTAACAATCCAGGTTTATTTAATATATCACTGTATGACATCGTAAACTTTTGTTATAAATTCTGTGTCTTACAGTGTTATACTCCACAACCACCTGATGGAGGAGCAGTGCTCTAAAAACTAGTGCTTTCAAATAAACCTGTTGGACAATAACCTGATGTTGTGTGATTTCGGACATTGTCCACCCCAGTCCAACACCGGTTCTTCCATATCATAACTTTTAAGAGTTCATTCAAGGTGTTGAAGAAATTATGAGTGTTAAAGATGATTGAATGTTCTAAGTTGGTGTCATAGAATGCTTCTTGAGGAATAGGAACAGCCAGAGAGTATTACGATATAAAATTTGATTAATCATGGAAGCTTGTGACCAGTGGAGTGCCACAAGGATTGGTGCTCAGTCCTCTACTTTTTGTCATTAACACAAATGATTTGGATGTGAGCATAAGAGGTACAGTTGGTAAGTTTGCAGATGACACCAAAATTGGAGGTGTAGTGGAAAGTGAAGAGGGTTACCTCAGAGTACAACAGGATCTTGACCAGATGGGCCAATGGGCTGAGAAGTGGCAGATGGAGTTTAATTCAGATAAATGCTGCATTTTGGGAAAGCAAATCTTAGCAGGACTTATACACTTAATGGTAAGGTCTTAGGGAGTGTTGCTGAACAAAGAGACCCTGGAGTGAAGGTCCATAGCTCCTTGAAAGTGGAGTCGCAGGTAGATAGGACAGTGAAGTAGGTGTTTGGTATGCTTTTGTTTATTGTCAGAGTATTGAGTACAGGTGTTGGGAGGTCATGTGCGGCTGTACAGGACATTGGTTAGAATCCAAAGATGTCCAGAACTAGAGGGCATAGGTTTAGGGTGAGAGGGGAAAGATATAAAAGAGACCTAAGGGGCAACTTTTTCACGCAGAGGGTGGTGCACGTATGGAATGAGCTGCCAGAGGAATTGGTGGAGGCTGGTACAATTGCAACATTTAAGAGGCATTTGGATGGGTATATGAATAGGAAGGGTTTGGAGGGATATGGGTCGGGTGCTGGCAGGTGGAACTAAATTGGGTTGGGATATCTGGTCAGCATGGACGGGTTGGACCGAAGGGTCTATTTCCATGCTGTACATCTCTATGACTCTATGTGATATTTCCATACAATTGTCCCTGGGTTGAAGGAGAAATTTGGCATCACTTCATAGTTTGATCTATTGCTACTTACATTTCTTTATTACTTGCATAAAGATAATGATTGACATAACTTATTTTTATCCATGATTTTATTGATAAACCATTATGTTCAAATATGTTTTGGCATTTTATCATACTACAACTAAAATATCCAGTGTTTATCCATTCATGCATTAAATATTTTACTTTAATGTGCATTTGACATGTATTTCACTGTAGGGCACCCTGATATTGTTTACTAACAGAATTCCGAAATGAATGACACTATGAGGAACATAGGACCAGGAGGAGGCCATTTAGCCTATTAAACCTATTACCTGTCATTTAATGTGATCATGGTTGATCGAACACTTCAATGTCTTTAAGCCACCCCATCTCCATAACCCTGTATGCTATTGGTATTCAGAAATCTTTCTTTACTTAAGCATACTCAAAGATTGAGTTTCCATAGCCCACTGTGCTAGAGGATCTCCAAGGTTCACAACCTTTTAAGTAAGAATGTTTCTTCTGATCTTGAACCTAGATTACATTCCCTCATCTTTAAATTGTGTCCCCTGGTTCTACACTCCCCAACCATGGAGAAACTTTTACCTGCATGAATCTCCAAAATCAAAATTGGATCTTTATAAATTGAGCCATTTATCATTGTTCAGCAAACACACAAGACACTGGCATATACTAAGACAATCTCAACATTCAGTGATTAGATAAATATTAAACAAAAATTACCTACTGACTCAAATATGACATGTAAAAACTTTAAAAACAGCTGAATCCACAGTCATCATGACCAATTGATAAGCATCAACGTCTATGCTAGGTAGTGGAATAATGTGGTACTAATTTTAATATGATACTAGGGATGAACAAAACATCCAATGTATATAAAAGTGCACATCATTTGAGCTTTCACATATGCCAAATTAACTGCTGTAGTCTAATTTCTCAGCTTAATAGGTAGATATAAAATATTCAATTAAATTGTCCACTACATTTTATTCTGAAATGTGATGGCATACATTTGACTTAAGTTGAAAGTCTGAGTGAATGGTTGATGGAATATAGTTTAGTGAGTCTCAGGAATCAACAGTGGCTGATTTGTCTCTCACTCAAATCAGAAGGTTATGATTTTTGGTCCCACCCCAGAATATTGAGTGCAAAACTTTGACAGTGTTAAATATGAGAGGTGCTGTCTTTCAGAAATTGTGTTAAACTGACATCCTGCCTGCACTGTCAGCTCAATGTAAAATATCCCATTGCACTATTTAAACAAAAGAATTATGTTCAACATTACAGAAATACAGACATTTGGTCAGTATTACATTGCTGTTTGCAAGCTATATATTTTGCTGTGAGGAAATTTGTTTGCCATGTTTCATGCATTAAGTGTTGATTATTGTACGAGCATGTGATTGGCTATACTGTGCCTCAAAGCATTTTAATGCTTTTATATAGCACCTTTCACAGTATGTTTTGGAATGTCATTTACCCTGGTACCTGAGAACTTAAAAGGCTGTTGGGTGTCTATTGCACTTTGGATAATAATCAGGGGTAATATCACTTGTAACAAGGTACATGAATGAAATTAAAGAAATTAATTTCAGTAAAAAGTCAGTTGCAGCTTTAGTGTGATCACATAAATGCATGCGCTTCATTTGTTTAAAATGATTTTCTTCACAAGTTTTAAATTTGACATTTTGCTTTGCACTAATGGTCTTTTAAATAAAATTCATTAATCATTAATTGAAATTGTTAGATTAAATGTTTAAAAGTCATATATGTTGATTGTTTATACTAATAAAACACTTCTGCAAGAGCAACTCAGTTCAATTGTCTGAATTATGCAGAGAGCACTCTAAGCTATACTTGAGCATTTAGAGTGAAATACTTCTTAAAGCTGGTGAGGACCAGTTTTCTTCTAGTATCTGGAAGTTAACTTTCTTAATCGAGAAGAATTTAATGTGTGCATGCAAGACTGTAAGTATGATGTCCAGAGTGTACTTTCTCATCCCAATATTAAAACTGCTGTAGAAAGGTACAATTATTTCACTGATTTTATTCATTAATTTATATTGTAACACTTTATTCCAGGTTGCCAGGTATTCATTCATTTGTGGGACAATGGGAATGCAGGGACAGATTGTTGGTGAGATTGGATAAGATCGCATGCTGCATTCCTTTTCACAGCTAAACAAACTGATCCTGGAAATACAAAGGCTGTCACAAGTGAAGCTGCCCTTTGTTGGTGTGTGATGATCTCTGTTGATGCCTTATTTGCAGGGAAGGTATCTGTCTTGGAGCTTGTGGAATCACAAAGTGCTACTTGCATCATTCCTGAGCCAGAGTTTACCACATGAGAGCTTTCGTGTTTCTTTTGACATCTTTGAATCAGAGCTCTGATTGTCTATGGAGTCTAGATATGGACACCCAACCCACCCGTCAGTATGGCATATCCTTGGCTATCTTCCATCTGTGCACTTGCCCAATCCAAGAAAGCCTTGTTTGCTTGATTAGTAATAGCAAACTTTAGCAACAGTATGTTTTCCCTGGAAGGGCCATTTCATTGGTGTTCTTTCCTTTTTAATGCGATGAGGCCAGGGGTGGAAGTTATTTTGCTTTCATTCTTGTTTGGTGGAAATCGCCTAGGCTTCCATGCCACACAGGCAGTGTAGGCTTTGTAAGTGTGGAGTTAGTTTGCTGTGTTTTCACGCCCATTGTGTTCGTCAGCAAATGTTGGGTGGCTGCCGTTTCAATGAGTGCATTGAGATCTAGGGCAAGTCTGTTACTGTAGGTTCAAGGTAACAGAATTTGCTGACAACTTTCAGTGGTGTGTTGTTCAGCTATTGCCCAGGGAATGTACGCAAGATCCACGTACTTATAAGTAGGTTTTGGACTACTTTAGGCACATTTTAAAGCATGAAAAGAGACCTGTCAGCGCCAGATTCTGAACTCTTCCAGATGCTTCCTCCAGGCCTTATTGAAGCAGCTGTTTCTGAGCCGTGAGCCAAGGAGTTTGCTCTGAACCGTGCTTGGGAACTTGGGATCGGCTGGGTAAGTCCATGCTTTGCTTGGGGCCAACATAGCGGGTCCCGCACAATATTCTGGCGAGTAAAACACGATCTGGGCTATCCGTAGTCAGAGACAACTCCTCGCTCACCGCTCAGACATTCCACATTCTTGGAGCTATGAAACTCCTAAATTCTAGCTGATCAGATGAACACGCCACGTGTTTAACATTGTTGCACTTTTTCCATTTCTTTAAAATAAAAACAATCTGCCCAACAAGCCCGGGCTGTGTATGTGTGTGTTTTAAAGATTTCCAACATCTGCAATCTTTCAATCATTTTAACAGGTGATTTTGTCAAAGTTATAAAGGGCACGGTCGCCAGGTGGTGCTAATAATTCAGAAAATGAAAGTGGAAAGTTACAGGAAATTGAATGCCACTATTTCCAAATGTGTTCTCTCCCATTTCTCCCTTGCTAGGTTTGTAATTGTACCAAGCGGGATTTATGACCGGCTTCACCAATTTAGACTGGGAGTGTGGAGGAGCTAACTGTGAGGAAGCAACTTTTCCCATTGGTATCTTCAAATATTTCCACAGAGAGTCAGTGGCAAATGTAGCAGGCATGCGCTATGTGCATCGGAGAGTTATTTTCTTAGTAACAGTTGGGTGAAGTGGTGTTTACTTGACAAATATGAAAAGGTTGACGCTGATAGAAAAGATAGCAAAGGACTTTGTTGTCACTTGTGGTTGAGTTCCATTTCCTGGTTAACGGGCGCTGGTGAGGACGAGAGATCAGTCAGTCAGTCAGAGTGTGTGTGTGTGTGTGAGAGAGAGAGAGCGAGAGCCACACATTTCGTATCGTTCCAAGCTGTCAGAGCGGGACTATCCTGAACTGGAAACGACAATGGGAGAATCTAGCCGCCGCTTCACCAAGGGGCTGTTTAAACCTGGGACAGCTGCAGAAATCCGACAGAGTGCCTCGTTGGCTGTCAAAAGGCCATCTCTGCTTGTGGTCAGTGATTTTTGTTTTGCTCTTAAAATACTGTTTGGTCAAGTTGTTGCTTTGCGGAGATACATGAATGGGATAACGTGTAGATGATTCACAACATCTTATAGTAACATTTCTGCTGAAAGGGTTGCCTTTAAAAACGAAAGCGACCCTACTAAACAGGAGAGAGCGCAGAAGTTTCTTTTAAAGGCGGTTTAAAGGTACTTTGTGTATTCTGTTCCTCGTACGACTGCATACGTGCGTTATTTCCCACGATTTTCAACATGCTTAGTATTTCCCTCTGTTGCCACTGAAGTGATTTCCACGGCAATTTCCTCGGTTATGACTAAAATATTAATTTGCGACAGCAACTGAATTATGACACGATACGAAAAGGACTTTTGTTTTTCCTTTCCCAATAAGTTTCGCATCGTTTCTCGGAAGCCATTTGTCGATCTGATTCGGGACCCTGCGAAGTTCATGGGTGAAGAACTTCAGTCATTCGCGAACAAGAGAGTTGCAATCAATTTCATTTTTAAAAAATATTCACCGGTTCAACTCTGTTACATCCTCCCACGTAATGTCTTCGCTCCTGCTGGTTTGTTAGTCTGATTATAAACAATCTTTTTTTAAAAAAAAACTAATGGACGGATTTCCATTGAAACTTGGTACACAGATAGGAATGGCCCAAGGAAGAAGGGATTTTTTTTGGTGGAGACCCTAGAACTTTTTTCAAGGGTTTGTAAAGAAGGCTGTTTGCCACTACCTTCAAACGGCAATTAAGCATGGGCAATAAATGCTGGCCTTGCTACTGCTGCCCATGTCCCCTGAAAGATTTTTAAAAAGACATTAGGATTAAGACGAACTGACTTTTTCTTTTAAACATTCTGGGCTGGTTGAATTAGAACAGTGTTGATTGTTTCAGAATGTTGTGGATTGTCCGAACCAGTTGTCAAAATGTGAGCAGAGTTTTCAGAACAGGTTACTGAATGTGGATTGACTTGAAGTCTCCTTACCGAGTTAATAATGTCGATACAAAAGTCTTTTTTTTAAGCTTTGGAGTACATTGGCAGGGAAAAGCTTGAAGGAAGAGCTGAATAATTGTAATGATGAGAACATACTGTGCCAAGGGTAGGTTAAATTAGAAACAAAAATAAAAATTACTGGAAAAACTCAGCATCTGTGAGGAGAAATCAGAGTTAATGTTTCGGGTCTGGTAGGTGCTATATTCAGTAATTAATGGGACCATATTAAGGATCATAAGGGATTGAGGGTCATTTATTAGCTTGGATAGATGACTGGCTGGTGGACAGAAGACAGAGAGTTGGGATGATTTATTTTCTGGGTGAAAAGATGTAACTGGTGGAGTGCCACAGGGTTTAGTCCTTGGACCCCAGCTATTTACAATCTACATTAATGACTTGGATACAGAGGTACAAGGCTCAAAGAATCATAGATTCCCTCTGTGTGGAAACAGGCCATTTGGCCCAACAAGTCCACACCGACCCTCTGAACACTAACCCATCCAGACCCATTCCCTTTCCTTATTACTCTACATTTACTCCTAACTAGTGCACCTAACCTATGCATCCCTGAACACTATGGGCAATTTAGCATCTTTTGGATTATGGGAGGAAACCAGAGTACCTGGAGGAAACCCATGCAGACACAAGGACAATGTGCAAGCTCCATACAGACTGTCGCCAGCGGCTGGAATCGAACCCGGGTCCCTGGTACTGGGAGGTTGCAGTGTTAACCACTGAGCCATTGATATAACCAAATTTTAAGATGACACAAAAATAGGTGGGATGGTAAATTGCAATTAGGAAATAAGAACCTTACATATGGCTATAGATTGGCTAGGAGAGTGGGCCAAAATATGGTGAATGGAGTTTTACATGGATAAGTGTGAAGTAATGCATTTTGGATGAAAAAAATGGGAAGGCAATCTATTATCTAAAAAGGGAGGGATTTTGGGATGCTTTGGTGCAGAGGGATCTGGGTGTCCTCATTCTTGAGTCACAGAAAGCTAGCATGCAGGTACAGCAGATAATAAAGAAAGTGAATGGAATGTTGGCTTTTATAGCTAAAGAAAAAGAATATAAAGGTAAAGAAGTATTGTTGCAACTGTACAAAGCATTGGTGAGACTGCACCTGGAGTATTGTGCACAGTTATGATCTCTTTGTTTGAGGAAAGATGTAGTGGCAATGGAGGCAGTTCAGTGGAGGTTCACTAGTTTGATCCCAGAGATGAGTTTACCGCATGAAGAGAGATTGAACAGTTTGGGCCAATACTGTCTGAAATTTAAAAGAATGAGGGGAGATCAAATTGAGGTATTCAATATGATAAAAGGTGTGGATAAAATAGACGTCGAATGGATACTTCCTCTTGTGGGACATTCTAGGATGAGAGGTCAATGTCTTAGATTAAGGGGTAGCAAATTTAAAACAGAGTTGAGGAGAAATTACTTCTTCCAGAGTTGTGAATCTGTGTAATTCAGTACCCCAAGTGCAGTGGATTCTGGCACAGTGAGTAAATTTAAGGAGGAGTTAGACAGATTTTTAATTGGTAGTGGGTTGAAAGGTTATGGGGAGAAGGCAGGAAAATGGGGGTGAGGAGCTAATCAGCCATGATTGAATGGCTGAGCAAACTCGACGGGCCGAATGGCTTCATTTTGCTCCTATATCTTATGAACTAATATCACTTTAGATGCAATAGGAATTTATTGGAAAGAGCTTTCTAAACATATATTGTAAACATATAAACTTCCTTTGAATAACTGCAGGCAAAATATAAATTTTATCATATTGGTTGAGTCAGTCCACTAAAATCATAGTGATTATCCTTCAAGCACTTATAATACTGTCTGCCTTTGGATCATCAAATAATAGAAGCATAGGAAATCAAAATATTAAAATAGTCAGGACTCACACCCCTCCCATTTAAAATCAGTGGTGATCACATTTCCTGTGTACAGACAATTGCTGGAGGACACTTCAAAATGGAGATTTGTGATTTGCTCATTGGTATTGCTGTAATTGCTGCATGATTTTTGTTCTCCCAGCAGCCTCTAAGGCCACATCTGAAGTGAGTGATGTATCCTCTTATTGTTGTCTGTGACTACAATCTATTGTTATTCCGCTTGATGTCTGAGTAGAGAGCTGCACTGATGTTAAACCCAAGAGCCATAAAGGGGTTGAGGAGGAAATCATTGAAGGAGAAACATTGCTGCTACTAATTTTTCAAAAACAATGCGCAAAATGCATTTTTAGTACAAAATATTTACTTACTGTACAACATTGAAAAGTACTAGATTTCATCTTGCAGAGTTCAATGCAGTTCCAAATGAATGCATGGAAACTTTAGTAGCCACACAGTTTTCAAAATTGAATAGGATGACTTGTTAGCTGGATTTGTCTCATTTCTTGATGGAATTACATCGATTTCCGGCATTAGATTTGATTGCTGAAGAAAACATCAGCCCACATAGATGAGGTATTTATTTGATGTATTTATTCCTGTCCCAATAACTTTATTTTGCCAGTACCTGACGCTAAATTCATCTTTAGGCACAGTGTGGTCTGTGGTTGTAAAGGTCAGGGCACCTCTTGATGGTTATATTTCTGGACTAATCTCAGATACTGTGGCACCATTAGACATATTCATCAATATACAGAAGTGATATGCATACAAGCTATTTTCTATCCTCCTTCATCAATAACTAGGTGCAGCATATGCAGGTTACATAATACTAGCAAATAACAGTGTTTCTCAAGTTCTACTGTGTAATTGATTGTAGCCATATGTTCGCTTTCAGGTGGCTGTTATTGAAATGAATTGGTATGTGATAATGCAAATCAGTTGATTAAGAAAGCCATTACTTACCTCCCAGATAATTGTCACAATGCCTTCACTTCCAAATGGCCACAACAGCATTTGACTCACCAACAACTCTTAGGAAGGCTTTTGAGGAAACTCAGACAATCCTCTAGAACAATATCCTACATCAGAAAAATGAACCAACATTTTTGTATATACTTCCACAGGAGAAGGTACAAATTACATGCCAAAGGAAGAGGGTAACCAAGGAATAAGAAACTGGCATTTATTAATATTAACAAAGAAAAGTTATTGGAGAAACTTAAGGGATTAAAGGCTGATAAACCTTCAAAAATTAAATAAAAACTGAGAGAACCGCGGATGCTGTAAATCAGAAACAAAAACAGACTTTGCTGGAAAAGCTCAGCAGGTCTGGCAGCATCTGGGCAGAGAAATCAGAGTTAACATTTCAGGTCCAGTGACCCTTCCTCAACTGATGGTAGCTAGGAAAATGTTGGACCCGCCTCCAATTCTCATTTACCACTTACCCCCTCTCCCACCCTATCTTTCTGCATATAAACTGACATTTTCCTAGCTACCATCAGTTCTGAGGAAGGCTCACTGGACCCGAAACATTAACTTTGATTTCACTTCACAGATGGTGCCACCCGTGCTGAGTTTTTCCAGCAACCTTTGTTTTTGAACCTCCAAGAACTGCTGGCCTATAGCTGAGGGGTTTAAAAGAGATAACTGCAAGAAGGAAACTGAAACTTGGAACTACAAGCCAGTTAACCTGACATTAATCATGAGGAAGTTCTCCAATCTATTATCAAGAAAATATTACGAATCACTTAGAGAGTCATAATATGATTAAACACAGTCAGCATAGTTTTTCACGAAAGGGAAAGCATATGGGCAAATTAATGTTTTTTGTGAATTCAGCTAGAAAGCTAGGTAAAGAGGACCAATTACATGTACTACACATGGATTTCCAAAGTGATTTTATAAAGTACACAAAAAAAGATTAACTTGCAAGATAAATATTCATGGCGTTTGGGGTAATTTATTAGCATGCAGTTTGCCAAGGAGCATTCCACAACTTGAAAATGCCCTATTTATACTTACTTTCTGTTTCCCGTCTATTAACCAATGCCTGCATCCATTCTCTCATGAAGAATACAAAATAGAAATTTTAGTGAAGCATACAAGACACTTAAAGTGCTTGGAATGGTATTCACTGCAAAATTGTTGGTAAATGGGCAGGAGTTGAGGAAGTGGAGTTGAAGCAGAAGATTAGCCATGATTGTGTTGAATGTTTCAGCAGGTTCAAGTGACAATATGGTCTTCCCCTACCCATATTTCTTATATTCTTATGGAGGGAGAGCAGAACAAATGAAATCAGTAAGCTCAGTATAGCTTTGACTCATGATTCTCTGGAGATATTCTCCAAAATACTGTAGGGGAATTAGATTTTCTTATCGATCCTGAAACTGTTGACTATTATGTGGAGCATTCTCAGAAGTGCACAGAGAAGAACTGACTGGCCTTGGAACCTTTATTCTACAATGGAAGCTCCATATAATGCTGGATTTGCCACACTCTCCATGTATTGCAGTATTGAAAAATATTATGTAATTCTGCGCACAATTAGTTGGTAAACTCCTACCTGTGAATTTCTATCCACAACAATATTGTCTGTTTTATAGTTGGCACTTGAGAGAAGTAGATTGAATGATGGCATCTTTGTGAAGTGTCTAGGATTCCTGTGACCTGGTTTAGTACCTTTGATATAATTAGAGATCAAGAAGAGGAAGTAATATTGGTATTCATTTGGAGTCCTTCTCTAATTGCTTCCAGAAAGTGTGTCTTGATAAAAGGCTTCATTGTGTGCTTTGTTGTTTAAAAAGGTAAAGTCAAAAGTTTGCTTTCTAAATCTTGCGTTGTGTGCAGATAGAGTGACCACTGCCTCAGTGGTTGAATTCCTGCCTCTAGTCAGAAGGGTTGAATTTAATTCTTACTCCAGGCAGCCCTGATGTGTGGAGACCTGGACGCCAGTGATAAATTCTGAATTGGCTGGTGTTCAGTGAGGTTATTTACATCCAAAGAGCTGCAGATGTTCCACTTCTATCCCCATAAATTAGCACAGTTAGGGTACTTTATTATTGACTGTAGCCCAAAGAGAAGAAGGTACTGCTGAAGATGAACATTGTGAAGGAAACAATGGGAAACTGCATCATTTATTCTTCCAGGATAAGTGGCTGAAGAACCTCATGCAACTATTACGATAAAACTTATTGTAGGGCAAAACACAACAAATGGATAGATTTGATTCATTGACAGATAATAAAAATAAAGTTGATACCAGAAAAGGAGTGCATGAAAGTGTTGTACTTCCTACTTAATCTAAGTGTATGCGCATAGAAGACATCCCATGTTCACATTTGCTTTCTCTTTGCGAAGAATCTTCCTCTGCAAGTAGAAAGTGAGTGATTGCAATTTGCTTTTTGCCACTTATATCCAGGAGTCAGTTTAAGTCCTACTGTTTGTGATAATGCGATATATACATGTCTCAAGCAGTTATGTTAGCTAGGGTGGCTACTTTGACTTGAATATATATAACTTAAGGAACACTTGTAGAAAATTAGTGCTTGTTCTTAACGTTATTTAGAGCAGCACTGGATTTTGATTAGATTACCTACAGTACGGCCCAACAAATCCACACCGACCCTCCGAAGAGTAACCCACCCAGACCCATTTCCCTCTGACTAATGTACCGAACACTATGGGCAAGTTAGCATGTTCAATTCACCTAACCTGCACATCTTTGGGCTGTGGGCGGAAACCGGAGCGCCCGGAGGAAACCCACACAGACACGGGGAGAATGTGCAAACTCCACACAGACAGTCACCCAAGGCTGGAACCGAACCTGGGACTCTGGTGCTGTGGTTAGCACTGGAGATAGTGTGAAAGGAAGAAATTAATAAAAAGGAATGTGCTTTGTAAATCTATGTCCTGCCATAGTATAGATTAAATAAAATAGGGATATGTTAATGTTTTGATAATGTTACTTGACTTGTGATCCAGAGATATGCACCAGTGATCCTCAAAAACGTGGATTTGAATCCCATTATGACAGTAGGGGTATTTGAGTTTGGTTATTTTTAATGATCAACATATCTGGTTCACTAACACCCTGTATGAAAGGAAATTTGTTATCTGATATGTGAGTTCAGAGCCACAATAATGTTGTTGACTCTTAACTGCCCTCGGGAAAGGCCTAGAGGCCACACATTTACATTCAATAAATGTTCGTGTTAACTAGCCCACTACTTCTGAATGAATTAAGAAAATGAAAACAAAGAAGTTTATGGGAAAATGTGGATATTACAGGAAGAGGAGAAAATCTGAAAGAAAAATTAGGGATTCCATGAATCTGAGATGCTGGGAAGAATTTTGCAGCTGAAAGATCTTACTGGCTCCATACCCAGTTCAGTTTTGACCTGGTTGTCTTCTGAAATGCTGTCTGAAATGAGACCGGATGTACAAAAGTTTTGTAGAGCATTCAAATAAGGAAGCCAATGATTTATGTGTTTTGCTACAGAGAACTGAGCTCATCCAATTAACATCACAATTAACTTAGTGCCTGGAGCTTGTTTTTATTTCTTTTTTGTTGTTCCATTGCAAGACCTGGGCTTGAAAATCAGTTCTTATGCATAAAAATGGAAAGCAAAACTTAATTTAATGCAATTAGATATCTTCCTGATGGTGATGATCTTATTGCCTTTTTAATACCTAGCATTTAACATTATATAGGTAAATTGCAAGGAGGTCAACATTCTCTTCATTCCTTACTAATGACTCCCTTGTACTAGCCATTAGCAATTCAGGGAAAGTACAAATAAAACAAATGTTACCAAATTCCATATAAAGCATATTCTTGTCATTTTAACATTATGCTCCAATAAATCAGGGTTATGAAGACCAGCATTGTAGACATTCCAGTGTACAATTGTGAATGGCATCACCATAAGGAGCTTAGAGGTGGAAACGGTCATGTGATAATGGAGACTAGTACTGAATATGGGAAGAGATACAGAGCATATCTCTGTGGAAACATCTGAATATTAAAAGGTTGTCCCAAGTTTTTCATTTAAGAAGCCTTCAGCTAAGTGAAAGAACCATCTATCTTGGGGAATAATCCTGCACATGTGGGAAATCACACGGTTAAAAAAAACTGTCTTACGTTTTCTTGATATATGTTTTTTGCTGCTCTATTTGCTTTAATCTGCACCACAAGAAAACTATGTCCTGAATTAAGTCGAAATGAATCACAACTGCTTATTACCTTGATATGTGCTATATATCTGTGATTTTTTGGTATCCTTAAGTTTACTATCTATCCCCTTCAAGATGAATGGAACAATGTTGTTAGTTGTGATATGTGTGAATAGTCTAAGGTGTTGCTTTTTTCAGCACTGCTGAAACTGCTGGCTGACCCCTGTTGGCAATTGTATCAATCAGAACAAATGGCGAGATATTTGTTTCTCCACAAAACCTCATCATGAATGCATGGTTGAATTCCAAGTCATAGTATTGGATTATCTCAGCAGTGCTCTGTTTGTATAGGTTGAAGTTATAAGCTATTCTTGCTTTTATCTATTCTTTCAATATCTGTATGCTCATTTGGGCATAATTTAAAGGTGTAAAGTGGAAACAAGCTTTACTTCTTGAAATTATGAATGGCAATGCCTGACAATTTATAAGGTTATAGAAACAACAGTTTTCTATTCAAAGCAGATTTCTAAATGGGAGTTTGACACTAGCATTTCAAGACTTGCTGTTGTTATTATATGGCTTATTCATTCTGTACATACTGGATACAAGATGAGTGAGCATGGAGGTGATATCGGTAAAGGAATTCTGGTCTTTATATCTAGAGAACTTGAATATAAGAGGATAGAAGTTATGCTACAGCTATAGAAATAGTTGATTAGGCCACATTTGGAATACTATGAACAGCACACTGGGTTGTGCCATAGCAAGGTTGAACTGATCGTAATAGGTTTACTAGAGTTACATCTGTACTTGTGGGAGGCTAGTTATTTCATTTGGCTGGACTGTTGGTTTGCACAAAGATGCCAACTGCATGGGTTGCCATGAACACCTCTCCCCTTACCTGAAGTGTGCTAACCCTCAGATTAGTCCACCACCAGTCATTTATCTCCAATGATTTGATTTGATTTATTATTGTCACATATACCGAGATACAATGGAATGTATTGTATAGCATGCTAATCAGACAAACTGTACCTTGCATAAGTGCATCATGGTAATAGAATAGAATGCAGAATATATTGTTACAACTACAGAGAAGGTGCAGAAAAAGATAAACTGTTATATATGAGAGGTCCATTCATAAGTCTGATAACAATGGGGAAGAAGCTGCTCTCAAATCTGTTGGTATGCGTTTTCAAACTTTTGTGTCTTCTGCCCTATGAAAGAGGGTGGAAGTGAGTATAACTAGGGTGGGAGGAGACTTTGATAATGTCAGCTGCTTTTCTGAGACAGAGTCAATGGAATGTAGGTGGTTTTCATGATGAACTGGGCCGAGTTCACAACTCTCTGTAATTTCTTGTGGTCTTGGGCAGAGCGGTTGCCATATCAAACTGTGATGCAAAGGAATGGGATGCTTTCCATGGTGCATCTATAAAAATTGGTATGAATCATTGTTGCCATAGCGCATTTTCTTTACCTTCTGAGGAAGTAGAGGCATTGGTGTGCTTTCTTAACTTTAGTGTCAATGTGGATGGACCAGGACAAATTGTTGATGATATTTACTCCTAGTAACTTGAAACTCTCAATCATCTCCATTGATACAGATGGGGCATGTCCTCCATTCCACTTCCTGAAGTCAGTAAGTGAACAGTCCCATGGTTTGGTAATACTTTCAGTGACTTTACCTTTCACCTGTAATAATTAAATTATAAGGAAAGATTACCCAAACTAGATTGTGTTCCTTGGAATTTGAATATTTATAGGATGAAATGATCAAAATCTTCAAGGTGCTAAGGGCAATAGATGCTGAGATAGAGATAAACCATTTTCACTGGCTGTGCAGCCTACAACTAGGGGCTTTGGTTGAAAAATTAGAATGCAACTTTTCTGAGTGAGGCTAGGATACATTTCTTATGCGGAGGATGATCAGAGTTTGGAACAATCTTGCATATTTGCCAATAGCTTCCAGATCAACTACAAATTTTAAATTTGTGATTGATTAATTTGTATAAACCAAAGGTATGTGGCAAAAATTATTCGATCATTCAATTTGGTTGCAGATTAGCTCTGACCTCATTGAATGGAAGATTGAAGGTGTGAAATAGTTATTGTTATTCCTTTTCCAAAATGAAATTTTTCTAATGGTGTTTGAAGGGAATTTTTAAAAAAAAATTATTATCATTCTCAACACTGATGATTATTTTTCATCCAAAAGCTAATGTTATGGTCCCAACTAATGGTACTAATTAAACCAGGCTTGGTGGACTATATTTTTTTTGTCTAGTTCACAACCATGGTCATTAGGCATTGAGACTATTCATATGAGGCTGCAAATTTTCTTTATTTACAGAAATTTACTAAATAATAGACTAAAAAAGTCTAAAATTTATAAGACAGTTAGAATCTTAAAGCATATAGCAAAGCAGAGTCTCAAACTGTTTCCTAAAATTATTTCTTACTGAGAATCAAGTCCAGAGTAATTACACTCTTCCCTCAGTTCTTTAAGTTTCTATTTAATGAACTCCTTGCAGTTTCTTTGCCATGGATTGTGGAGAGAATTTGCTGAGTACTCCCCTAAGTTTACTGACAAGAACACCTCAGATATCTCAGAACCCAAACTTTCTAAGTTTAATAATCTGCAAATCCTGAACAAAACTCTCCTGATTTGGAAGCTAAGCAAACTAAACACCTCTGCTGAGGAATCTGGTTTCTTGAATTGTTTGAAATTCCTCCTCGGAAAGAAAAAAACATTAACTTGCTTCTGAATTCAACTTGGGTGTTTTCCAAATTAAGTTTAAAATAAAGTTCAATTGTATATTCCTTTGAACTGAAAACAAAGCAAATGGCCTTAAATCTTTAAAGGTCTGGACCACTATTCTAGTAGAACTACTTGTCTTTGTTTTCATTCAAAACAAAATCTTTGCAGAAGTAACCGACACCCATTTGGCCCTATTTTGAAGTTAAAAACTCCAAAATAGGAGAAGCTGAATAGGTTGGAACTTTTTTCACTGGAGTGTAGGAGGTTAAGAGGTAACCTTTATAGAGGTTTATAAAATCATGAGGGGTAAAAATAAGGTGAAGGACAGGTGACATCTTCCTAGGGTGTGGTATTTCAAGATGGCATATTTATAAGGTGCAAGGAGAAAGTTTTAAAAAAGACACGAGAGGCAAATTTTTTTTACACAGGGAGTGGTATGCATGTGGAATGAACTTCCAGAGAAGTGGTGGATGTGGGTACGGTTATAATATTTAAAAGACCTTTAGATAAGTACATGAATAAGAAATGTTTGGAGGGATATGGGCTAAGTGCAGGCAGGTGGGTCTAGTTTTGTTTGGGATTACAGTTGGTATGGACTGGTTAAACGGAAGGTTGTGTTTCCGTGCTGTATGACTCTATGATTCTAAGTCTGAGTTTTCAAATTCTCAAATTCCTTTGATGAGATTAATAATTGTGTTCTCACAATCATTAGACTATGCCTCTGAATTATTTATCCAGTAACATAACCTTCTTTATGTTTATAACTGTATATAACTTAGTGGTGTTATAACTTAGCAGTGGCATAAGGAATTATTGGACAGCTCAGTTTGACAGTTTACTTCAGACCTGCTATCTTGCACATTTATTTTCTAGTTCTGTAGGTTCCTTCTCCTGATTACCAAACAGCATCTTCGTTATGGACTGCTGGTGAGAACAGATTGGACTTGACTATAACGTACCCTGTGGTTGAAAAAATTGTTGACTCATGCTATCAGATATCACACGTCCTTATGACACTGCAAGGAAATGAATGCTCAAATTATATTTTCACAAAGAATAAAATTAAGAAATTTATGAGAAAATGATTCATTTCACAAAAAAGTGTGATTCTGCATTGAGAAAACGTACAAGATTCATGTTGGATATTGATAAAAAATTTAGGACATATATCCATCTTACACATGCTTAGGTCCTGCCTACATGCTGCATCTCTAAACTGATAGGAAGAGGCTTAAACCATATTTCCTGCCTTGTCACCTCTCTTAGACAACTTGCACTGTGCTTATAACATATACCTTTACAACTGTGTCGAAATAACAATGATGAAAGTTGGATACAATAAATGATCATATCTGTAGTGCTACATTTGTAAGCATGATTTTAAATGCCTGTGTGTTCATGAATTTTTCAGAATGAAACTGAAAGGTTCTCAACATAACAACAGGCAATTTTTTTTCATTATTCTCTCTGACTCTGAAATTGTTAAAACTAATTTTTGGATTCTGTAGGATTAAATCAAAATATGTGCTTTCAGGTAAAAGCTGCAAGCTACTACTTTGGATATCAGATTTTTGAAATAAAGATGGTGGATTTGATTACCAGCCTACTTGCACAACAAATATTAAAAGATGGTATTTGGTTTATGGTTAAATTATAATTAGAACATCAAATTTCTCAACAAATTGTAGGTTCTTTCTTTAGCTAATGTAAGATGATAGCACCTCAACTTGTTCGCTTGTGTGAACATCACACATCAGAAACCTGTTGGACTATAACCTGGTGTTGTGTGCTTTTTAACTTTGTCCACCCCAGTCTAGCACCGGCATCTCTACATCAGAAATCTACTGACAGTTTGTATCTGCAGTAGCACTGTGGCTTATGAATAAGGTTGACTAAGAGCTCTACATGTGTGTTTGAAATTGCATTAACCAACATTTCCTGCATTGCTTAATCAGATTCTCATTTGTACATTGTGAAATGAAGATATTCTGGACAGATTTGTTACAACCTTGGTTCTGCAGTGACTGATCCCTGCCCTCATTCTCCTATATCCATTTCTTAATATTGCACATCATTTTCTCTTTAAAGGTTCAGTGAATTCAAGTAAATGGTGTTTTTGGCATTTTCTTCACTTGAGGTTAGTAGACCCATAAATTTCATTGAAAGTTCCCTGATGTATGACACTGAAACATTTCAAATTAACTTAGTGTCAATTTGTTCTTTCTGACATTCAAACAATCCCAACACAACCAGATAAACCTGAAATCAGGAGCACTTGATAAATGAAGGACCATTTTTTCTTTGGGTTGACTTTGTGATCTGAGCCATAGGTCTGGATAATGCCTACCACTACTAGTGGGCAGGGAAGGCATGGAAATCCTGTGGGTGGTTATCCTGCCAGTTACTCAACAATTGTTGGTCTTTCTGAAATTGAATGTGGGAATGGGACAGGCATCGGGAAGCCCACCTCCAGAAGTGGCCAATTTAATCACAAGCACCTTGGCATGTCCTGCTAGCAATTTGCTCTTGTTGAGGAGAGTTATATTAAGTGTGCAGGCAGAGGTGGGGGTGAGGTGGGGTGGTGAGCCTCTTTTATTGGGCCCCTGGAAACCTGAGGGCCCCTTTCCCAAGATCAATCGCACTTTTAATCTTCCCCTTGATCTCCTGAACCTGGCTCCCCCCCAGCTCCTCACTAAAATCTGAATATATCTGGGTTCCTCAGTGGGAATGCCTGTAGTGGTGTGCCATACTACCAAGTGTGCAGGACAGAAGAATTGCTCGTCAACTGAGAGATGGACAGATGTTTTACCTTAAAGGAGTTAGTGCCACTCCTACCCTTAAAAGATGTTGGAGCAGCTGTTGGGACCGTGGGTGGCTTCTCCCCTCCCTCAGTGTTTTAGCCAGGGTGGAATGCAGCAGCTGTGATACCCTGTAAAATCCAGATGATAGTAAGCTAAACTGAAATGTTTCCATCCTCTCAATGTTATGTGCTAAAATTCAAGCTTTGTTTTATTGCCTAAAGCAATCAACTTGGTGTTCTCCTGACTTCAAAATATTTCAAGTACTGCTAAATTCTTAAATGCACATGTAGTTGAGTCACATGCTTTAGCTACCATGAAAAGCTACATGAATATTTCTCAAGTGAACATCAGAACAGGGTAGGCACTTAAGCATATTCCATTATTAAATTGGATCTTTGCTGCTCTGTATCTTCAAACCCCCTACCAAAATAGTTCGATAGTTCAATCACAATAATCAGTCTATCTCAGCGTTGACATTTTCAGTAAGCCTATATTTTCAACAATTTGTTGGTGGAGAAAGAGCTCCAGATTTCCATGAACCACTGTGTGAAGAAGACCTTTCAGTCATCACCCTTGATGGACCGAGCTCTCTTTTTAAGTGTCTGAAATCTATTGTCAAAACACTGAACTATACCATTTTGGGTTTGGACTAGCTGGCAATGAGACTGGCAAAATGTTCCTGGAAGCTGGCACCCCCCTCTTCCTCCTATTATGGCATTTTTCCAATGAAGAGGAATGTGACAGATAGAACTACCATGGAGTCCAATCAGTTCATTTTAGTAGCCAAGTAAATGTCTCTTCCCAACCCTGTTAGTATCTTATTATTGCTTGGACAGGGTAAGCCTGGGGTCATCCATGGGGAAACCTCTGGGTAAATCCATGCGGCCTTCTGGCAGCCTTCATGTTGGGGAGTGCTTTGGATTTAAGCACTCCCTTTTTTTATTTCAAAAATGTACTTTAGTCATAAAAAATCTTTACACACATACATAGTCATGAGAGGACTTCGATTCTGTACAGTCTTTACATAGGGAGAACAAACATACCCAAGGCATTTCTTTCTTCTACCATATTTACATGTATTTGAGGCACTGGGAGGGCCCAATAACCCAAGGACTCTCATTTAATTTTGAAAGACCTTAGATAGTGGTCTTTCCCCACTGTGCCTTGGCAGCAGCTTTAGTGTGTACATCAGCATGTAGTCCTGGATCTTGGAATGTACCAGTCTGCAGCACTTGTCATGGTCAACTCCTTGCTTCAGAATGCCAACAAGTTTTGGGCAGACCAAAGTGTGACTTTCACCGAGTCTGGTCCTCCAGGTGCAGTTGATGTTCATCTCGGTGTATGTCCTGGGGAACAGACTGTACAGCACAGAGTCCTGTGTCACAGAGCTGTTTGGGATGAACCTCGACAAAGACCACTGCATCTTTCTCCAGATTTTGTTTATGAAAGCACACTCCGGCAGGAGATGTGTGACAGTCTCTATCCACCCTCTGCAGCTGCTTCAAGGGCAGCGTGCAGTAGCACACAGACTCGGGTGTCCATGAAGGATCTCACAGGCAGAGCTCTTCTTCCCACCAACCAAATGGTGTCTTTGTGCTTGTTGGAATGTTCTGGTGATGAGGCATTATGCCAAATGATTTTGACAGTCTACTAGGGAACCACACAACAGAATCCATCCTCTCCTTTACCCACAGGGTCTCAAGGGTGCTGTGTGCTGACCACTTCCTGATGGACTTGTGCTCAAAGGTGTTTTTCTTCACAAATCTCTCCACAAAGGATGGATGATATGGAATGGCCCAACTACTTGGAGCACTCCGCAGCAATGAGGCCAGTCCTATCCTTCACAATGCCAGGGACAGGTACAACCACAATACACAGTAACACTTGGTGTTTGCATACTAAGAGTCTTCGCACAGCTTGATGCAACAATGCACAAAGGTGGCCATCAGGATGAGGTAGTGTTGGGTACATTCTTCCCCCTTTTAAGCAGAGTTTTGTACATTGTGTTCCTGTGGACACGGTCCGGCTTAGACCTCCAGATGAAGTGGACGATGGCTCAGGTGACTGCAATGGTACAGGTTCTGGGAATGTGCCAGACCTGCACCATGTACTACAACAACAGAGAGAGCACCTGATGGGAGGGAGCCGAAGGATCAGTTTCTGCCTCACCTTGACGATATGCTTGTCCCAAGTTGTTGCACACACCCTGGCCCCTCTGACCCACCTTCCCAGCACCTTCAGGTAATCTGTCTCAGGTGCACTGAGCACTCACTTGTGACCTTCCACATCACTGTTGGCCTGCCTGGCACTGATATCCCCACACCCAACTTATCTGACTAAGGGCACATGGTCCACTTGCTTTCAGTGATTACAAAACTGGGTTTCCAAGTGTTTCTGCTCATCCACAGTTCCCAAGTGTTGCAATTTTGAAAATATTTGGATCGCTCCTTGATGGGGTCAAAGTAGCCAAGCTCACACTTACCCATTTTCCCATAGTTGAACTCCATCTGCCAGAGTTTTGCCCACCTGCTTAATTTAGCAGTGTCCATTTTTTACATATTACTGCCGTTGACACGATTTACTATGTTACCTAACTTTGTGTCCTCACCAAATTTACAAATGTGGCTTTTTCTTTTATCTAACTAATTTATAAATATCTGATTACAATTGTGTGATTTCCTCTCAGCTGAATGAACAGCTCAGATTGAACAGAACATTTTTCACAGTCTATAATTATCAAACACCCATTATAGAGGTCAAATAAAATTTGAATATAAAGTGTTTTAATATTTTATGAGAGGTTGTGGCAGCCAAATAAGCACTTTTGAAAAATTGCCATTGTTAGAACAAATTGAGAAAGCCAATAGATCCCCGAGCATGTTGGTTGAAATCATCGATTGATGTTCGGTGTCTTGCTCATTTACTTAAGGGGCAATAGAACTATCCATAGTAATTCTTCAGAGGAAGACCTACCATACCCCCCTTCCAATTGGGCAGCTTAGAAGCCACCGGCAGATCTGTCCGGTGTGCAAGTCAGGTGAATTGGCCATGCTAAATTGCCCGTAGTGTTAGGTAAAGGGGTAATTGTAGGGGTATGGGTGGGTTACGCTTCGGCGGGTCGGTGTGGACTTGTTGGGCCGAATGGCCTGTTTCCACACTGTAAGTAATCTAATCTAATCTAATAATAAATTAATCAACTGGAAAGCATGGGTGATTTACTGGTGGCAATTAATAGATGAAAGAAAAAACTACATGTGATTTGGTGATGGGGAAAAAATGTTCAGTTATTTGTCAGAGCACTTCTGGACAATGTGTGAGCTGGGAGAGAGGTAGAGCCCTCAATTGGCAGTAAGTTGTGCACAACTGATGGCTTGGTCATCACATTTCCCTTGTTTCTGAAGCCCTTGCACATCTTTGGACTGTGGGAGGAAACCGGAGCCCCCGGAGGAAACCCACGCAGACACGGGGAGAACGTGCAAACTCCACACAGTCAGTCGCCTGAGTCGGGAATTGAACCCGGGTCTCTGGCGCTGCGAGGCAGCAGTGCTAACCACTGTGCCACCGTGCCGCCCACCATTAGATTACTTACAGTGTGGAAACAGGCCCTTCGGCCCAACAAGTCCACACCGACCCGCCGAAGCGCAATCCCCACTGGTTTACGAGTCCCGTATTATATATACCACCTGAAGCTAGGAGAATTTCAGCCTAGACCGGAATAGGTCTTTAATTCATTTTTAATTGACTGTGTAATTAACTCTGTATTGTTGGCAGTGGAGGCAGGTTGTACATGAACCTTCTGTTTCACTTTATTTCTGGTGGAGGGGGGAAAATGGTGGGATTCCAAAACACCACCACTGCCCTGATTAAAGTTGCTTTTCTGCATCCAGGCTCACCATTTCTGGGACCAGAAGATTCTACCTGTCTTGTTCAATAGGAGAATTGCTGATCTGTATCCTCAACTGTCTTCTTAGCTCCATTTCCCGAATGCTGTTAGAATTATAGAATCCCTACAGTGTGGAAGAAGCCTATTCTGCCCATCACTCCAAAGAACATCCCACCCAAACCTATGCCATCCCTGTAATCCTACATTTCTCATTGCTCATCCTGCCACATCTTTGGACTGTGGGAGGAAAATGGAGTACCTGGCGGTAAACCCATGCACACAGAGGGAGAACGTGCAAATTCCAGACAGTCGCCCAAGGCTGGAATCAAACCTGGTTGAGCCACTGTGCTGTCAGATCCCAGAATTAAACCAAGCTTTATGGATTTTTGTTTTGTCTAATTAGTTGCACTGGTGATTAGGCACTGAGACTGTTCATATTAGACTGCAGATTTTCTTAAAATACAGAAACTTATTACACAATAAACTAAAAAAAAACAAAAGTCTAGAAGACAGAATTTTAAAGCACATAGCAGAATAGATTGCAATCGTGGAAATGAAAAAAAAACTTCACCTATCCAAATTGGTAATTCTTTTCAATATCCTAACAAAGCTAAATCAATTACTACTTAATGCTTCATTTTTCTAACACACAAGTAATACTGAACCTTTTGGTGCTTTGTTTGATCTGTCAGATCATATCTGTTCTACCCCCTCAAATCTAATTTCTTGTTCTCACCCCATATCTCTTGGTTCTCTTAGTATAGATCTTATTGACTTTTTTGGCTCAAATATGCTTAATGACTGAGCAACATAGCATCTGAGGTCGAGAATTCCAAAGATTCGCAACATTTAGGTTCACTGAAGAAAGTTCTCAACATCTCAGTCCCAAATTGCATACTCTTTCATCTGAGAATGTGAGCATTAAGACTTGTATTACATATCCTTTCAGCTTCTTCTTATTAAGCCCTTTAAGCACTGTACATATTTCAGTGAGATCAGATTTAATTTTCCTAAACTCTAGGCTAAATAATTTAGTCAAATCAGTCTCCTGATAGGACAACCCTCACATAACTGGAATCAGACCAGTGACTGTTTATTTCATGCCCTCTGAGATGGCTATATCTGCTTCATGTAAGGAGACAAAACTGTACATTGTCCCTTGCTAATGTTTACCAAAGCCCTATGTAATTGGTGTAATACTTTTTTATGCCACAATTTTCTTCTCCAATTCTGAAAAAGAATCATGCTAAATCCAATGTTAACTCACTTTCTGTCCACAGATGCTGATAGACCTGTTTACAGGATTCCTTGTGTTTGTTTCAGATTTCCAGCATCTGTGGTATTTTGCCCTCACTCTTTGTAATGCAGACTAGCATAGCTTTTGCCTTCCTAGTTGCTTGTTGCACCTTCATGTTAACTTGTTGATATTCACATACAAAGAACACTTAGGTCCTTCAAAATATAAGCACTTCCAGTCTCTCACTGTTTAAATATATTTTGTTTGAATATATATCCATCAGAATTAAAAAGCTACATGTTTCTCCAACATAATATAGGCTGGACGTCCAAACTCCCATCAGGATTAAGAACTTGCTGGATTTTGGGCAATAAAATCAAGCGGCTTATCCTCTGCCAAATGCGATGTATGAGAAAATAGTATGGGTACAATGACAGCACTAATTGAATGAGCTGAGGTTGGATGGGTCAGAGTGGGTAAGTGTGAGGTCATTCAGGTCAACTAGGAGCTCAGAAACTAGACCAGTGCACCATTTCAAAAATATCTAGTCTTTGGTTGGCAATGCTTTGTGCATCAACTGAGCATTCTGTCTGACATGCTCTTGTTCATTTACTTATGCTGTCTTTATTGCTTTGCAGCCTCTGTGTTCTGCACAGAACATATCTTCCCACCTGCCTTTGTATCCCCAGCAAGCTTCCATAATTTACATTTGATTTCCTTATCTGAGTCACTGACGTACATTATTTCATGATCTAAAAGTGACCCATTAATCCTTATTCTCTAATTTTTGTCAGTGTACCAATTCTCAACTCATGCTAATAACTACCCAGAATCCAATGTGACTTAATTTTATTTAGTAGCCTCTGTGGCACCTTATTGAATGCTTCTTGAAAATCCAAAACAGTTAATCAATTGGAACCCCATTGGCCATCCTGTAATCTTGATGAACTGAACACAATTTCCTTTTAACAAATCCATGATGACTTGGCCGAATCATATTATGGTTTTCTAATAAAAAATCAAATAACACCAAAGAATCCTGGGAACACTTCTCAAGTCTGTCAGCATCTGTGGAGAGAAAAAGAAAAGAGTTAACATTTTAGCTCAATAATCTTTCATCAGAATCTAGTTTACCTTGTAATATTTTCAGTTATGAGACTTGTGCACTCTTTGTTAAAGGGAGACATGCCATATTTAGAGTTAGAGAGTCATAGAGATGTACAGCACGGAAACAGACCCTTTGGTCCAACTCATCCATGCTGACCTGATATCCCAAACTAATCTAGTCCCATGTGCCAGCCCTTAGCTTATATCCCTCTAAACCCTTCCTATTCATATACCCATCCAGATGCCTTTTAAATGCTGTAATTGTATCAGCCTCCACCACTTCCTCTGGCAGTTCATTCCATATATGCATCATCCTCTGTGTGAAAAAGTTGTCCCTTAGGTCCCTGTTATATCTTTCCTCTCTCACCCTAAACCCCATGCTGTCTAGTTCTGGACTCCCCTACCCCAGGGAAAAGATGTTGTCTCTTTACCCTATCCATGCCCCTCATAATTTTATAAACCTCTAAGATCACGACTCAGCCTCTGACACTCCAGGGAAAGCAGCCCCAGCCTAATCAGCCTCTCCCTATATCTCAAATCCTCCAAACCTGGCACATCCTTGTAAATCCTTTCTGAACTCATTCAAATTTCACCACATCCTTCCTATCGGAAGGAGACCAAAATTGCATGCAATATTCCAAAAGCGGCCTAATCAATGTCCTGTACAGCCGCAACATGACATCCCAACTCCGATACTCAACACTCTGACCAATAAAAGAAAGCATACCAAGTGCCTTCTTCACTATGCTATCTATCTGTGACTTTAATTTTGAGGAGCTATGAACCTGCACTCCAAGGTACCTTTGTTCAGCAACACTCTGTCGGATCTTACCATTAGGTGCTGCTCTGATTTGCTTTTCCAAAATGCAGCACCTCACATTTATCTAAATTAAACTCCATCTGCCACTCTTCAGTCCATATTTGATTGTCTATTCAAAAATACCTTTTTAGCACATTTGGTTGCTCAATGATTAAATAGAAAATTTCTCTTTTGCAAAAGTAAGTTACTAATCCCAGTTTTTAATGCGTGACTTATTATGCTTCTTAACTAAAATATCCAGCTATCAAATTATAAATTCATTTGCTGAAAGTCTTTGTGGTATCCCAAGACTCTATTCACAACTGCAGACTTTCCCTTTTTCATGGTACTCCATCCAATATTCATTGTGAATTGCTTGGTTATTATATGTGTTAAATGTTCAAGAATAGTCAATTGATTTTCTTTTCTCTAAAGAGAGAGTCATTGTTTAAGATAGAATTGCAAATAACAATGTTATGCATTGAAAAGATGAGCTGTGCATTGAACTATTGATTGATACATCAGCCAAGCCTGAATTTAAAATCAGAAGATTTTAGAAGTTTGCTTTGAAAAGATCAGATGGAATAATTTCTGAAACACCACTGTTTGTAATATACAGTGAATAATTACTTTATCAAAAAATGACAATTAGGATATTGAGAAGTTCAATTTCAGCAAAATAAAACAGTAGTTGAGTTACATTATTTTAATTTATTCAATCTAAATTCAATAATTGATGAGAATGTAATTAGTGATGGTTTTGAAGTTCAAGGTGTAGATCTATCGTCTGTACATAGCAAATTATATTTCTGCTCAATGCTAGACAGTTTCTGTTGTTGACCTGAATATTAGACAAGTTTCTTTGTCTTGTTGCAGAGTAGCACTGAGGTCATGTATTTTGGCTTGGGGCAAGAATGTAGAAATCTTAAGAGACAAACTGGAAGGTCCACATTTTGTCTGGTAACTTTTAGAAAGCATTTGACATACACTGAAATTCTTTTAGAACCCCTGAATAGATTGTTCATTTGTGTCTGTGCTGCTCTGAGAATTGCTCCTATTCAACAATGGCCACAGGGCAATGAGCAAAAAAGGGAAAAGAAGCAATCTTTTATTGAAAAGCCTTGTTAAATACCAAAAGTAAGCAACTACTGTAGAATTGTTGTGGTGAAGGAAGCAAAGCATAAATTAAAGATGCGTTTTGAAAGGAAAATCTATCTTGGTGTTAGTAAGTAAAATGAAGAGGAAAGGTTTGAAGCACCTTATTCAGAAGGCAGAATGCTGCATGAACTCAAAATATTCAATTTTCTAATCATAATCTAATCAAGACACGCCCTGTCAGAAATTTAAGCAGTAGAGATTCGAGATAATGCTTGTCTAAATATGTAATTTAAGTAGACTAAAAAGCAGAAAGCAGAGATAAGTCTGCAGAACAGCACTACATAAACCACATGGGGAAATAATTGTTTACTCAGATAATTGGCACAATTCTTCAGGATTAGTTGTGGTCATCTAAAGTTCTGGTAAATGTGGACATCATTCAAACTTCTGAATATACTGCCTTATATGCTAGCATAAGTCAAATTATAAAAAAACTTAAAATTAGAAATGGTAACAAAGCAATTCAGATATGTATTAAAGAAGCTTACAATCACATCTGAAAATGTTTTAGAGGTACTATGTTAAGTGGAGTGTTCTCTGACATACAAGATTTTTGTCAGGTTCCACATGTGGTTGCTTCATTTGAAACTATTGAAGGCATTATACCGTTGTTCCTTGTGGCTTTTTATGATTTTAACTTCTTTTCTTGGTTGATATTGGCTAACAGTAATCAATTCCTTCCCTAAGGGTATTGTGGGTCTACTGAGAGCACATGGACTGAAGCGGTTCAATAAGGCAGCTCACCATCACCTTCTCAAGGACAACTAGGCTTGGGTAATAAATTTTGGCCAGCTAATGATCAAATAAAGAAGAAATCAAATTTAAACCACTGAATGTTTTCATCACTGTAGTGGCCAAACACCTGTTTTATCTGACAGTTTTGCTATCAAAGGAAAATAAAACATAAAAAAAGATTGGAAGTTTGCTGAGGCCTTGCATCTATGGAGAGAAGGAGGAAATTTAATACTTCAGGATGTTATACTTTCCAAAAAGGTTTGCTTAGGCTTTGGAAAACCAAATTAGCCTTCTGGGACTAAGTAAATAGTTTTAAAACTTCACATCCGGGCCTCTGTCTCTGATGCAACTGGTTCTACTGAGCAAAGTGTGATAGGAGATACTTCACCCACTAAATCTCACTATGACAGTTGCCACAGATGTATTCTGAACAGCTAACCATAGCTGGCAAGGCGCAATGTATTCGATGGTGGAGTACAGTTTTGATGATCAGTTGAGTACTAATTTAAAATCAAGTCTGGTGGTTTCTATAGTTGTTGGTAAACCTTTTAGGCTGTTTGTCAATGTTGGAAGGAAGTTGTGCTTATATACCGTTCTTTTAAATACAGGCCCATTGAGGTGAATTTCTTAGATCTATAAATTAAGAAAAATATCAGCCAGCTCTTTGGCAAGCAAATCCTTATACTTCCACAACTAGATGATCTTCCTCACTTATTTTATATGATCCATTCAATGTGGCGGCATGATGGCTCAGTGGTCAACATTGCTGCCTCACAGCACTAAGGACCAGGCTTTGAATAAAGCCCTGGATGACTGTCTGCATGGAGTTTGCACATTCACCCTGTGTCTACCTCGGTTTCTGTTGGTTGCTCCAGTTTCCTCCCACAGTCCAGAGATGTGCAGGTTAGGTAGATTGGTAATGTTAAGTGATACTGTAGAGTCCAGGGATGTGCAGTTTAGGTGGGTTAACCATGGTACGGATAGGGAAGGGGGACTTGGTCTAGGTGGGATGCTCTTTAGAGGGTTGGTGCAGACTTGATGGGCCAAATAGCCACTTTCCATACTACTATGATACGTTTTTATGCTAATTATCAGATTGGATGTATTGGTTTTATTTCCCAATGCTAGGTTATGTTCAGTTTGTTTTAAATTGTTTATCAATTATATCTTATTATACTGCTTTAGATCTGAACTGCTTACATCCCTTTCCTCCTTCATTTAACTAACAGGACATTTTATTGGTTATTGTCAATACCATTTGGTAGTTGATTGATAGGAGCAATGTGGTTTGTGATGCTTGATGTATAGATTGTTCTGCTATCTCCCCAGATTGAGCTCCCCTCTGCCAAACTTTCAACCAGGCAGTGATGATCCAGTTAGCACTATTTGTGTGATAAATGCCCTTGAGTTGAAATATATTTTCCGAGCCAGCGCTTGCAGTTTGATCCTCACATTTGTTAGATGCCTTGTTGAATTAGTGATCAGTAAGATAAATGTTATGCAGGCCGCCATCTTTACCAGTTGACGTAAGAGAGGAGTAATTCATTCAAAAAAAATTATTTATGCTATCAGCTTTGGAAAGTGACTTTATTCAAAGCAAGCAAAAAAGGTGTTGCATTTTCTGAGAAAGATTAGATTACTTACAGATTAGATTAGATTTTAACCACTGTGCCGCCCACGTGCCACCGTGCCGCCCACGGTTAGGCAGAATCAGAGTTTTCTGCATTGTATTCGCTTTATTCCATTTGTCTTTTGTTGACTGATGAAGCAATGATTTGAAATTATCAGGAATGTATGAGGCAATAGTAAATCACAAACTGATCAAAGGCTGATAATGGATTGTCTAACAGATTGTCTAGCGTATTGGCTGCATATTCTTGATTCATTTCAGGATTAAAAATATAGCTTTGAGATGTTTGGATAACATGGTGGCTTTTAAATTGATGGCTGTAGGTGGTGATGATCTCCACAAGTGATACATTGATCAGTTGTATATTGAGTGATTCTAATTCACTATTTATCACTGTACTGTCGGCATTTGCAAATGGGTCATGTTCCGGCAGGTATTGGGTACTACTGCTCTCCATAGCAGATCAAATATAATGTTTGTATTACAATGTTTTGTTGTTTGGGAGGATAAAGTTGAGATGTAGATTATCAAGGTCCTGTTTTTGTCTTGTTTTCACTCCCTCTAATGGATTCCGAAGGCATCTATGTACATTAAAAGCCAAAAAGATGTTCAAAAGTTGGCATCTGATGCAAGACACTCTCCACAAATATATGTGTAAATATAATAACTACTGACTGAACAGCATAATTTTTCAAATGTGACTAGTTTGTGGTTACATCCTGAAGTGTAACAAAAGCTATGATGTGGGTTTTTAAAGTTGATTTGTGACTCTTGTTTACATGTTCTGCATTTGAGATGCAGGCTTTCAAATTAAATGAAATTGAAAACTGCCTGAAGCTGGTCGACTTGGCACAAACCTGAGGTTCCTGAAGCAGCCTGGATTCTTCCATTCATATGGGTGAGAGCATGAGGGTGCATGTGCTTTCACTCATTGAACTGGAAAGGGCATCCAGCTACTGGCTGTAATAAATACACTGAGGGTACTTTTGGTTTCCCATGGTTTTCAGAGTTACGTGAGTTAAATTTTTATATGAATGGTGCAATGCTGACAAGCCTGATTTGTGCCTGAATAAAAGTAATTTTTCATCAGTTCTAGTTGTGTAAGGGATCAACTTGCACTCCTGCTACACCAGTAGCTTTTATAAATGATCATTATTATGTCCGTATTCTCTGTTGATTGACAGCTGTATTTTCATTTGTCATTTTAAAAACCTGCACCAACCTTCAATAATATGAGAGTTTTAAAATAGTTCTGTTCTCATTTCAGCCCTCATTGAAAATACAGCAAGATCAAAAATACAGAAGAATAAAGTAGACAATGTCTTTGCTCTATGATGACAAATTTGACTTCAGCAGTGCAGTATTATCTCCTCATTCAGTTCTTAGGAAATATGGAAATAACTTACAATCATTATTAATTAAAGTACTTTGATGCTGATAGTCTTGAAGCAGTTTGTGGCTGTAACCTTTTGATACTTTTGTCCTCCCTACCAAAGGTATGGTTGGCATCACAGTTCAAAGAGGCATCTTTGAAGTCTCAACTAAAGTAAGCAAAGCTACAGAAGCCAGAGTAAATCACGTGGCCAATTTCTACTGAAGTTATGAGCAATGTTATATTCTCAAGCGCCTTTTGACTGATTGGGTGCCCATGGCAGGGATTAGGCTCATTTTAATAAGCAAGGTATGATTCAACAAGATACATAGATCTGCTGTTGCCACTTTAGGACTTAGTTGATTGAAAAATGCATGTTGTACACTTTCAGCTCATGGTTGAGCTGAACCAGAATCAAACAATAAGTTATAAATTTTTTTCCTGTGGCACCATATTTGAGTTTGTACCCTATGCTTCTGGAACATTATTGCTCCCTGTAGTCAATAATTGGAGGATGTTATTGATCTATTCCTCTGCTGTTTAGAGCAAATATATTTATCTACCAATTTCCACCTATCTAACTTTAATAACCTCCTGACAGTTTAGTTCTTTATCCATACTTTCAGTTCTCCCCCACATTGTCCCTTTTTGTCTCGTTATTTTTTCTCCTTGAAAAATGCACTGATATGCCACTCTTGGAGTTATTTCCCAGGCGTATTTCTGAAATACCATTCTCTTGAGGGATTTAAACACTGAAGATCATGACACCAATTTACAATATTTTGAGGATGCATCTGAACCGAAGATAAAATTATCATTAATGAATGGTTTATATTTTAAGATGTAATTTCAGTGCAGATTATTTTACTTTTCATCAATAGTTTAAATACACAATATCATGTTTGTTGCCCATTGTGCACTTCTTCTGGTTTTTGTTTCCATTGAAATAATCAAAATTAAAATTGATGGAAATGCTTAATGTGCGTAGAATTGAGGTTTCTCAATTTATACTTTCACCTATAATTGAAACCACCCACAATGTCATATTCAGAAAAGTACTGGCACCTTCTTCTTCAACAACACATACCAAATGCTACATATTTCTGGATCTGTGGACCAGATACGAAAGTGAAATTACAGTTTCCTTTTTCCTCATTTCTACATAATCATCAACTTTCGGGAAATACCATGTGTTCCACAGCTTTTAAGTTTGGCACCTATTCCCACTGGGTCAGACTTCAACACAGTATGTGATAGTTGTCATGTGAGTGACAATACGATTCATTTATTAGTTCAGTGTATGGTGTTTGAAACTCTTACAAGATCAATTGGCTGTCTTCTGTTTGTCTTTTTGTCTAAGTATTCAAACCATTTGTTAGTGCTCTTTTTACATGTGAAGGTTATCCTCTCAGCTAAACATGAAGCAGACAACTTGTTTGGTACATTGAAGTATATACGTGAGAAAAAGACAGAAGGATATGTTGACAGCATTAGACAACAGAGGGGGGTGGAGGTTCATGTGGAGCATAAATGCTGGCATATTCCTATTGGGCAAATAACTCCTTTCTATGCTGTATAATTCTTTGGAGGCAGAATCTGTTTATGTAGACTAGGTAGACTCACTGAGGCAAACAACACCATAAGCATCTGCCTATGTAACAAGGAGAATTTAGAGTATTTTTGTATGCTACAAAATGTCGAGGGAGCTATTTGCTTCATAACAAAGATAAGTGTAGAATTAAATCACCATCATGGGCCACTGCGGATCTGTTGGGCTGAATGGTCTTTTACTCAGCTGTACATTCATGGTATTACTGTCGTATAACTTGAATCATTTCCACATCGTTCATCATGACCTAAATCTCATGATTTATAAATGCTTAGTGTTTCTGTCTATGAAACAAATTTCAGTCAGTTTATCAATAACTTTAACAAATGCTGAACAGCCCTTGCATTAAATGTTAGGATATACTAAAAGCTATAAAAAACTTAATTCCAATAAGCACAAACATTTTGTACAAGCCCTTCACCAGCTTTAGTATAGTTAGAGGACATTATTTGGTCAATAGTGGTCAGCAACTGTTACCTTAAATTGGTTAATTTTTGTGTGAGACTGAAATCGTGCGTTAACTGTGATTTAATTTCTGAAGCTAAGGATTAGATATTCACTAAGCAATCTGTGTTCCTAAATTGGTGGATCCTGCTGGTGATGTTGGTATATATCCAAGTTTGTCACTCTGAGTGGAAGGTTATATTCAGGTGAGAGTTATTTTAGTGAACCATGTATACTATTGAGTGCAGATGAATTCTCAGTCGAAGTTGTATTGGCTGTAAGTGTATGGAAAGCAAGCCCATTGCATTCTGTGCCAGCAGCATGTGATTTATTTAACTATTTCCAGAGTTGGACAGAGAAGGCACAGAAAAGTGGAAGCATTCTGTAATCTAGTAATAATTTTGAACAAAATGAAGATGTTTATTCAGGCCTGAGAAATATCATTGGGCCATATCAGCTGTCAATTTTATAAGATGGATGATGCTTTCTGTCAGACATCTTGCCAGTGTAGAAACTGGCATTTCATTATTTTACTGGAGGAAAATATATCGCTTTGACCAAGACGTTGGTCATCTCTAATTGCTCGGGTGGTTTGATGTGAAATCTTACTTTGTAATGTTCTTGTGAAGATCTCTGGAATATTTCATTACGTGCAATTATATATAAGTTCAAGTTATTGTAGGAAGCTTTGAATTCATTTCAAACAAAGATGCCAATGTGCAGTTTTCCTACCACACGATGGAAATTTCCTCTGTTTCTTTAAAGCAACTCATTACCTTCTGTACAAGTGTCTTGGTATGACAGGAATCAAACACAAGGTTACCTATTCTACAACTTGTGTGTCGTGTATTCTGCCTGTGTATCCCTGTGCTGTTGCCTGAGAATATTTGTTCTGAGATTCTGCAGTGGTTCATCTGTCAATTAGACTTATTCAGATCAAGTTGTATGAATAACAAACAGGCAAGTTCTTGTGATTCACTAGGCAGTGCTCTTGCTGTTAGACAGGTGTTCCTGCTGTTAGACAGAAGCTGTGTGTTGCGATTTAAATTCAGGACTTGCTATCTACGGAAGGTGCACTTTTGATGGGGCTAAACAAGGTGATAATTAACCTGCTAACCCTTCAAATGTGAAGGCCCATGACAGGCAGTTTCCAGTCAGCTGTGTTTTGCATGCATGGCATGAGGCACCTTTCGATCATGGTTTGTATCCTTGTTGTTCTAGCTTTCTGCTTCACTGAAGCAACTTTGCTTGTGACTGAAGTGCTGGAGTGGTGGTCCTGGCCACAGAGGTCACATCTGTATGTGGTTGTTGATCTGCTAGAGCTGCTGCACTCCTTCCCGCTTGGTGGCTGCAGCACTCATCAGTTTCTTTTCCCCAGTTTTGAGGTATTGGTTCTCCATCTCATGCGGCCAGCTGGAAGCCTTTCCCAGGATTCGGTAACAATATTAAGCACCATCCTGTCCCTCATGCAGATGTCCTTGTAGCATAGCTGGGGATGCCTGGTGGGTCTCTTTCCGAATGCATAGAGATTAGATTAGATTCCCTACTGTGTGGAAACAGGCCCTTTGGCCCAACGAGTCCACACCGACCCTCTGAAGAGTAACCCCCCAGTCCCATTTCCCTTTGAATAACGCACCTAACGCTACGGGCAATTTAGCACAGCCAATTCACACGACCCGCATATCTTTGGACTGTGGGAGGAAACTGGAGGAAATCCACGCAGACACTGGGAGAATGTTCAAACTCAACACAGACAGTCACCTGAGGCTGGAATCGAACCTGGGACCCTGGTGCTGTGAGGCAGCAGTGCTAACCACTGAGCCACCGTGCCACCCCATGTCCTTTGGGATGCGGCCATCCTTCATGTGGTGGACGTGGCCCAGCCAGCGCAGTCTCCGCTGCCTGAGCAGAGTGAACATGCTGGGAAGGCCAGCACGAGATAGAACCGCTGCATTGGACACTCTGTCTTGCCAGGATATGCCCAGGTTATGGCGGACACTCCTCAAGTGTAAGGTGTTCAGTCTTCTCTCCTGTCTGGCATATGTAGTCCACATTTCACTGCTGCACAGCAGCGTGCTTATGACACAGGTGTTGTAAACTGTCATTTTTGTCTTCACAGTTAGCTTGGGATTTGTCCATACTCGAGTCGTGAGGTGAGCACGAGGCTGCTTTCTTGATTCTCTTTCGACCATCTTGTCTTGTGCCCCTTTGTGTATAATCATTTTTCAGAGAAAGATGTCAATGGCCCTTTGTGGACTATGGCTGACAGAGAGAGTAACAACTTAAATGTTTCATGTAACATTATGCATGATCTGCTCGTACTGAATTATTGAATTGAATGTGAGTTACTAGATTGAATGACCTGTTCAAAATCATATCCAGGACTGGAAATCTGTGATCTCTGTTCCATGAAGATTCCGATTATAAAATGGCTACTTACTATGGGATTCAGAAGGATAATATGTATCATTTTACATGCCAAGAGATGATTTACATTGCAGGGCTCTGGTAGGACTGATACTGCTGGCAGATTGCTCACACCCATCATTCTATCAGACATCCTCTGCAGCCCCTAACAAGTTTATTTTACAAATTAAATGAGCCAAGTAGCAACTTAATAAAAGCAAGTCTTTTTGTGCAAGTTTCATTTGGAGTTCTTCTTACTTTAAGAAATTAAGTTAACTCACTGTACACACACAAGCTAATTTGTTTCCACGGTATTATCAAAAGGAGATGAGCCCAGTTAGAAATCGCTTTATTTCTGTGTGGCAATGCAGAATTGTCTTCAGAGCCACACTGATCCAAGACAGATTATTTAACTGGTGCTCCTCCTACTGGGTTCAGTATGCATCCACTCCACCACATTTTTGGCTGCAGTATGTGATCCACAGAATTCCTTTGAGTGAATTTTCAAGGTTTGTTCAATAAAATCTCCCCTCCTTTAACATTCATTGCCAAAAGAATGCAAGAGGAACAATTTTGTAGAAATATACTATTTAACTTGAAATGCCACTGGAAGTTGCAGACATTTTGCACTGAGATATGTTTGATGATGTCTTCACCAAACACCACACCGAGCAGCCCACTCAGACCCACATTTCCCACGGCTAATCCACCTAACCTGCACATCCCTGGCTACTATGGGGCAATTTAGCATGGACTATCCACCTTATCTACACACCTTTGGACTCTGAAAGGATACTGGAGCACCTGACAGAAAGCTATGCAAACTCCACACAGCCAGTCACCCATGGCTGGGATTTATCTCAAGTGCCTGGTGCTTTGAGGGACTAGTGCTAATCACAGAGACACCATGCCATCCTTTTGCCCTGTATGCAACAAGGCACTTTTGGTCAGATCAGAAAGGTAGATATTATAATGAAAATGAAACCACTTTGAGCTTGAAGGAACCCATACACAACATGATGACAATGGTAGGCCCATCCACACTGTACTGAGATGTAATGACCAGCACTATACCTAAGTGGTGCCAGGAAAGGAAACTTGTTGATGATGCAAAAGGCTTCATGACAAACCAATGCTGCTGATGGCTGGCAAAGATGAACCTCACAAACCATATAACAACACTCAATATGGAAGAGTTCTTCAAAGGCCAGCAGAAAGCATTTCAGAGCTGAATGGGAATGGCCAGCTGCAGGAGAAATCTGTAGCTCCAAGGTAAATGGGACATCTTAATCCATGCTGGAGCAGTCTGGGCTTGAGGGAACCCAAGTACAAATAACACGCGTTTGTGGGGAGAGGGTAAGGGAGGAAGTCAACACTATCAGGTGGGTGGGAGGAGATGAACAATATCGGAATGTGAAGGATGGGTGTGAATACTAAACAAAGAAATGCTGGCCACTTGGTGATTATTCATTGTAGATACTGTTTTTAAAAAATATTTCCTAATGTGAAACAGCGCTAGAAGCAACGTAATTACCATAATCTTTGAGTATTTCAATTAATTACCCCACTTCCTGCACTATGATGGAACAATTGGATTTCAGTGGATTAGATTAGATTACATTACAGTGTGGAAACAGGTCCTTCGGCCCAACAAGTCCACACCGACCCGCCGAAGCGCAACCCACCCATACCCCTACATTTACCCCTTACCTAACACTATGGGCAATTTAGCATGGCCAATTCACCTTACCTGCACATCTTTGGATTGTGGGAGGAAACCGAAGCAGCCGGAGGAAACCCACGCAGACACTGGGAGAACGTGCAAACTCCACACAGACAGTCGCCCGAGGCGGGAATTGAACCCGGGTCTCTGGCGCTGTGAGGCAGCAGTGCTAACCACTGTGCCACCGTGCTGCCCTGAATTACCACTCCTTGGAAGATTTGGACCATTGAGTTCAACGATGCAATGGTTAGTTCGAGACCCTTCCTTATATTTTACTTTTCCATTAGCAATAAGCTCAGTAAAGTGGAGAACATCAACATAGTAACAGGTCAGAATATTTTTGGTGCAATTTTATTTCACAGCACTGGCAATGTAACATCATGAGACTTGCTCTGGACTAACTATCAGCTGAGTTTTTGTGTTTCTGAGACTGATGTCTCCAGGGAGCAAATCAGATCAGTCTCAGAAATTAAATTTTGAACGTTATTAGCATTAATAAAGGGTCGAACCAGGAAAATAACACAGTAAATTGGTTGCGAATCAACATTTATATTGTCAAAATTTGCTTTCCAAACTATGAAGACTATTGCCTGCAGCTTCTGCTTATTTTTCAGTTTATTTTCTGACTTGGCTCTGCTGATACTTTCCTCAATACTGCTATCGTAAATAACCTGTTCTTTCCTAAGTTCCTCATACTGTCAATTTTCAATTGACCTTTTATTACTTCATTATTTTGGATGTTGCTGCATGATTCATTTCCCCAAGTGCTTCCGGATTTATGTTCTCTTTTTGAATGAATTAAAAAATGGTCCTTAAGATGCTTATATATTGCACAACTCTTTCTCTGTGCAAGGAAAGCACCCTGCATGCTTCACGCTCTCACAGCCCCCTGACCCTTAGATTTTGAAATGGAAACTTCTGATTGTGTCTGCTTCTGGTGGGAAGCGACACTCAGGCACACCTTCTCCTCATTTCCCTTGTCAGTCTTCCTTGCGACACCTTGGTCCACTCCTGCTTCACTTTCAACACACCCTCACTCCCCCCACGGCACCTTCGCATGTAATCACAGATGGTGTAATACCTGCCGATTTACTTGCTCCCTCCTCAATATCCAAGGTCCCAAACACACCTTCCAGATGAAGCAGTGACAAACTGCATTTCACTCAATCTAGTCTCCTGTATTCACTGCTCACAATGTGGTTTGCTCAAGACAGGGGAGACGAAAGACAGAGTGGGTGACTGCTTTGCAGAATACCTACGTTCTGTAGCAAAAATGACCCCAAGCTTCTGGTTGCCTGTTACTTCAGCACACCACCATGTTCCCTGGCCAACATCTCTGTCTCTAACTTGCTACAATCCTCCATCAAAGCTCAGTGCAAACTGGAAGAACAGTATCCCATTTTCTGCTTGGGGAGCCTTCAGCACTCAATATTGAGATCAATAATTTAGGGCCTGAGTACCTTTACCCATTAGGTGAAAGTGAGGATTGCAGATGCTGGAGATCAGAGTCAAGATTAGAGTGGTGCTGGAAAGGCACAGTAGGTCAGGCAGCATCCGAGGAGCAGGAAAATCGACGTTTTGGGCAAAAGCCCTTCATCAGGAATGAGGCTAGGAGCCTCCAGGATGGAGAGATAACTGGGAGGGGGGGGTAGGGCTGGGGAGAAGGTAGCTAAGAGTGCAATAGGTGGAAGGAGGTAGGGATAAAAGATGATAGGTCTGGAGGAGGGTGGAGTGGATAGGTGGGAAGTGGTGGGGTTGATTGGTGCGGGTGTCCCGGAGATGTTCCCTAAAGCGCTCTGCGAGAAGGCATCCAGTCTCCGCAATGTAAAGGAGACCGTTTCGTGAGCAACGGATACAATAAATGATATTTGTGAAAGTGCAAGTGAAACTTCGATGGATGTGGAAGGCTCCTTTGGAGCTTTGGATGGAGGTGAGGGGGGAGGTGTGGGCACAGGTTTTGCAATTCCTGTGGTGGTAGGGGAAGGTGCCAGGAGGGGAGAGTGGATTGTTGGGGGACGTGGACCTGACCAGATAGTCATGGAGGGAATGATCTTTGTGGAAAACGGATAGGGATGGGGAGTGAAATATATCCCTGGTGGTGGGGTCCGTTTGTAGGTGGCAGAAATGTTGGCAGATGATGTGGTTCACGCAGATGTTGGTGGGGTGGAAGGTGAGGACCAGGGGGCTTCTGTCCTTGTTGCGGTTGGAGGGGTGGTGTTTGAGGGCAGAGGTGCAGGACGTGGATGAGATGCGTTGGAGGGCATCATCAACCATGTGGGAGGGGAAATTACAGTCTTGAAAGAAGGAGGCCATATGTTGTGTTCTGTGGTGGCACTGGGAGCAGATACGGTGTAGGCGGAGGAATTGGGAGTCCGGGATAGCATTTTTGCAGGAGGTAAGGTGGGAAGAGGTATAATCCAGTTAGCTGTGGGAGTCGGTGGGTTTGTAAAAAATGTCAGTGTTGAGTTTGTTGTTGTTGATGGAGATGGAGAGGTCCAGGAAGGGGAGGGAGGTGTCCGAGATGATGCAGGTGAATTTAAGGTTGGGGTGGAATGTGTTGGTGAAGTTGATGAAGTGCTCAACCTCCTCGCGGGAGCACAAGGTGGTGCTGATGCAGTCATCAATATGGTGGGGGAAGAGATGGGGAGTGGTGCCAGTGTAACTACGGAAAATGGGAACAAAGAGACAGGCCCCACACGGGGACCCATGGCCACCCCTTTGGTCTGGAGGAAGTGGGAGGATTCGAAGGAGAAATTGTTAAGGGGGAAGACCAGTTCAGCCAAATGAATGAAAGTGTCAGTGAAAGGGTACTGGTGGGGACATCAGGAGAGGAAGAAATGTAGGGCTTGGAGGCCCTGGTCATGGCAGATGGAGGTGTAGAGGGACTGGATATCCATGGTGAAGATGAGGCATTGGGGGCCGGGGAAACGGAAGTCTTGGAGGAGGTGGAGGGCGTGGGTGGTGTCCTGAATGTATGTGGGGAGTTCCTGGACAAGGGGAGATAGGACAGTATCGAGGTATTTCCTACCCCAACTCCCACATACTAGGTCTTGTCATCACATGGGCAGCTACCACAAACAACCTATTGTCACCCACTAATGGTTCTCATTAGTAGCTATTGATTACCCACTTCATTGTCTGCCAAACTATTTTTCTTTCTCTTGGCTCTATCTTCATCCGTTGTTTACTCCTTTCCCCATCCAGCTTCAGCAGATCTGACAACCTATTCCTTGCTACAATCAGCTCTGAAGAAGGGTCACTGCACTGAAACGTAACTCTGCTTTCCCTCTATAGATCCTGCAAGTCCAACTGAGTTTTCCCAGTAGTTTCTGCTTTTGTTACTATTACAATAATCATGGGGGACCTCAATATGCTGGTGGAGTGGGAAAATTGAGTCAGTAGGGGTGAGTGTAGTGGCCATCACTATGGAGAAGGTGCTGGGGAAGCCATAAGGTCTGAACGTGAATACATCACCCAGACCAGATGGACCAGAGTTTTGAAGGAGATAACTCTGTAGATCATAGAGGCATAGGTACTAATCTTTCAGGAATCACTGGACACGGAGGGTGCCAGAGGACTGGAAAATGGCTAAGTAACACTCCTGTTTAAGAAAGGAGAGAAGCAGAAGACAGGAAGCTGGTTAGCCTGACCACAGTTGTTGGTAAGATTCTAGAGTCCATTATTCAGAATGATATTGTGGCGTATTTGCAAGTACATGGTATATAGGACAGCATCAGCACGGCTTCTTCAAGGGGAGATCATGCCTAACAAATTTGTTAGAATTCTTTGAGGAGGTAATGAACAGATTTGCCAAAAGAGAGTCAGTTGACATAATATATTTGGATTTCCAGAGGCTTTTGACAAGGTGCCACACAGGAAGCTGCTAAATAAGACAAGAGCCCATGGTGTTAGGGGCAAGATACTGGCATGGATGAGGATTGGCTGACTGGCAGATGCAGAGAGTAGAGATAAAGGGGCCTTTTTCAGGAAGGTAGCCAGTGACTAGTGGAGCTGTGCCAGGGTCTGTGTTGGGACCGCAACTGTTCACATTATACATTAAAAATCTGAATGAAGGGTTTTGTTGCTAAGTCTGCAGATAACACAAAGGTAGAAAGAGGGTCAGGTAGTGTTGAGAAAGCATGGAGGCTTCAGAAGGACTTGGACAGACTAACAGAGTGGGCAAAGAGGCGGCAGATGGAGTATAATGTGGGACAATGTGTGGTTACCCAGTTTGGTAGGAAGAATAGAGACATAGACTAGTTTCTAAATGGGCAAAGGCTTCAGAAATTTGAAGCACCAAGGTAATTTGGAGTTTTAGTTCAAAATTGTTTTTAAAGGTTACCATTTAGGTTCAGTTGGCAGTTAGTAAGGCAAATGCAATCTTAACATTCAATTCATGAGGGCTAGAATCCAAGAGCAGAGATGTAGTGCTGAGGCTTTATTAAACTCTGGGTATCTATGGCAGGATGTGTTGACATTGGAGGGGGTCCAGAGGAGGTTCACAAGAATGATCCTGTGGATGAAGGGCTTATCATAGATGGAGTATTTGAGGACTCTGGGTGTGTAGCTGATGGATTTTAGCAGGATGAGGGGAGATCACATTGAAACTTACAAATGTCCAGTTGCAAAAAAAAGCAATTTTTTTATCTACATGTATTAGATGTGAATTGGATTTTTTTCCTCTTACATAAGCATTAGGGATTAAAACATTAAAACTAAAAATGTTTCTAACTTAGTGCTGAAGGCAGTTGCTATGTGGGTGTTGTAAGGGTCTGCATTTCTTTATGATTTGAGATACTGATTAGATTACAAATCATAGATTCAATCTCACATTGAGCACTAGGTGGCAGGAGGCACACAACTTTTGTGATATTAATAGGTAGAGCTTAATTTCACACTATAGGAAGAGATGAAGAATTATTTTGTTTGATTTGTATTTTAGAACAACTTAACTACTATTTAGTCCTTACCTACCATTCTACCAGCATCCACATCCAGAGGATCATTAGCCGCCATTTCCAGCACCCCAGTGAGATGCCATCACCAGACACATATTCCCCTCCCCTCCCCTCTCTTGTCAGCCTTCTGCAGGGACTGTTCCCTCTGTGACATCCTAGTCCTCTCTTCCTTCACTCCCAACTACACCCCACAACCCCACAGCATTTCCCCTTCAACCACTGAAGGGGAAACACACCTTCCAGGTGAAGCAGCACTTTACCTGCACTTCACACAATCTATAGTCTAATGCATTCGCTACTCACAATGTGGTCTCTGCACTAGGGAAATGAAGCACAGACTGGGTGACTGCTTCGCAGAACATCGACATTCTGTTCGCAAAAAAGACTCTGAGCTTCCAGTTGCCTGCCACTTTAACACACCATCCTGTTCTCTGGCCAACATCTCTGTCTCAGGCTTGCTGCAGTGCTCCAGCGAAGCTCTACACAAGCTGGAAGAACAACACTTCATTTTCTGCTTGGGGACCCTGCAGCCCTCCAGACTCTATTTGAGTTCGATAATTTTAGAGCCTGAACTGCTCCATGTCTTAGCGCCTGCCATACACACCAGGTCTTGTTATCACATTGTCTGGCATTACACACTAACTATTGTTCGCCACTAACAGTCTCCATTAACAGCTATTCACCTTACTAGCCGTTATCAATTCCTTTCTCTGTCCAACTGTTCATCTCTCTCTTTGGGCTCTATCGCCCACATATTGTTTACTCCTTACCCGTCTCCCCCCACCATATCTCTGCATATAAACTGACATTTTCCGAGCTACCATCAGTTCTGAAGAAGGGTCAGTGGACCTGAAACGCTAACTTTGATTTCTCTGCACAGATGCTGTCAGACGTGCTGAATTTTTTCCAGCAACTTCTGTTTTTGTAACTAATATTTGACCTTTTAATATATTTTGTGCAGTTTCAGAATAGTGTCTAATTTACTGAAGATATCTACCACATCTTCAAAATCACACAACACCAGGTTATAGTCCAACAGGTTTAATTGGAAGCACACTAGCTTTCGGAGTGACCCTCCTTCACCTGATGAAGGAGCGTCGCTCAGAAAGCGAGTGTGCTTCCAATTAAACCTGTTGGACTATAACCTGGTGTTGTGTGATTTTTAACTTTGTACACCCCAGTCCAACACCGGCATCTCCAAACCACATCTTCTGTTATCCTGTAATCATGGCAATGCCGAAAGCTGCAAATACCTTGGATTGGAAATTGTCCAGGTATGTTCGGTCCACAAAACGTGGATTAAATGCCGTCGAGCCATTTACATAGAACATAGAACATAGAACATAGAAAAATACAGCGCAGTACAGGCCCTTTGGCCCTCGATGTTGCGTCGATCCAAGCCCACCTAACCTACACTAGCCCACTATCCTCCATATGCCTATCCAATGCCCGTTTAAATGCCCATAAAGAGGGAGAGTCCACCACTGCTACTGGCAGGGCATTCCATGAACTCGTGACTCGCTGAGGAAAGAATCTACCCCTAAATCTGTCCTATACCTATCACTCCTTAATTTAAAGCTATGCCCCCTCCTAATAGTTGACTCCATACATGGAAAAAGGTTCTCATGGTCAACCCTATCTAAACCCCTAATCATCTTGTACACCTCTATCAAGTCACCCCTAAACTTTCTTTTCTCCAATGAAAACAGCCCCAAGTGCCTCAGCCTTCCCTCATACGATCTT
>NC_057722.1:27505599-27507110 GCF_004010195.1 Chiloscyllium plagiosum | reverse complement strand
AGGATACTCGTGCCCCTCAGATTCAGGTGTAGACCATCCTGTTTATAGAAGTCCCACCTTCCCCAGAAAGAACCCCAGTTATCCAGATACCGGATAACAGTCTCTGGGAACAGTGAATCTGAACCCCCCTTAGTATTCAATGCTGCAAATCCCCACTGCCAACATCCTGGAGTTTACTATTGAGCAAAAAGTAAACTGAACCAGCCATTTAGATATTGTGGCGACAAAATGAATCAGCATGAGAGATAAATTAATGGTGTATCCTTGATGAGAAATTAATGGTATGTGAATCACTGCAGCAAAGGAAGGGAAAATATAGACAGACTGACTGACTGACTGACTGACTGACTGTTATGAAATGTGCAACGGACTGGTGGGGATTGACAGAAGCAAGTGCCTGATGCCCTCCAGTAGTGATAAGAAATAATGTAGAAATCCACATAAACAACAAATCCCATTTGTTTCTATGCTGGTGTATTAACATTCTTTCTCCCAAATATAATATCCCAATGGAACAAGCTGCCAAAAAAATTTGAACAACCCCATCACTTGAAATCTCCTAGATCCAACTTCAGATTATTTTCATGGAGAAGTTTTCATTATTGGGAGTACCATCTCAGCAGATAATGCCTGCCTCAACTCGCACTATCCATAAAAATATTGGCAGAATACTAACGGTAGCTTTTGTTGCTGACAATACTGAAGATGATGCAGTGGAGTATTACAGATTTTGGAGGTTCTGCAGTAAGTAATTCATCTCCTGACTTTCTGAAGTCTGTCACACAGCTTCAAAAAACAATGCAGAAGTTTGATGAAATACGCTTCACTTGCCTGGTTAAGTGCTACTCCAAGAAGGTTGACAGCATTAAGGATAAAGCATCCCATTTGATTGGCATTCCAAGCACCATCTTAAAAAGTCACTGCCTGCACCACTGATGCACACTGGCAACAGTGTGTACCATCTACAAGATGCAGTGCAGCAACTGGGAAAGACCCCTTCAACTTTCTAAACCTGTGACCTTTCACACCAACGATAACAAGGAGGACAAGGTCTTGGACCATCACCCCCTGCCAAGTCCCCCTTCACAATTCACACCATCTCAAATTAGAATGATAATGTGGTTTCTTCACTATTACTGAGTCAAAAGGTCTGGCTCCCTCTCCCTAACATTTGTGTGCATGAACATACTCCACATGTAGCAATTGACGAACATTGCTCATAATCACTTCTCAACGGAAATTAAGGGTGAGATGGCCTTACTCATGAATAAAAAATATTGTTATAGAGTCATACAGCATGGAAACAAACCCTTCGGTCCAACCTGTCCATGCCGAAAAGACATCCCAACCCAATCTAGTCCCACCTGCCAGCACCCGGCCTATATTCCTCCAAACCCTTCCTATTCATATACCCATCCAAATGCCTCTTAAATGTTGCAATTGTACCAGCCTCCACCACTTCCTCTGGCAGCTCATTCCATACACGTACCACCCTCTGCATGAAAACGTTG
>NC_057722.1:27494044-27504954 GCF_004010195.1 Chiloscyllium plagiosum | reverse complement strand
CTCATCAATCTTCTTTGTTACTTCTTCAAAAAACTCAATTAATTTTTTGAGACATGATTTCCCACGCACAAAGCCATGTTGACTATCCCGAATCAGTCCTTGCCTTTTCAAATACATGTACATCCTGTCCCTCAGGATTCCCTCCAACAGCTTGCCCACCACTGAGGTCAGGCTCACTGGTCTATAGTTGCCTGGCTTGTCTTTACCGCCCTTCTTAAACAGTAGCACCACGTTTGCCAACCTCCAGTCTTCTGGCACCTCACCTGTGACTATTGATGATACAAATATCTCAGCAAGAGGCCCAGCAATCACTTCTCTAGCTTCCCACAGAGTTCTCGGGTATACCTGATCAGGTCCTGGGGATATATCCACCTTTAACCATTTCAACACCTCCAACGCTTCCTCCTCTGTAATCTGGACATTTTGCATCTATTTCCCTACAGTCTCTATCTTCCATGTCCTTTTCCACAGTAAATACTGATGCAAAATATTCATTTAGTATCTCCCCCATTTTCTGTGGCTCCACACAAAGGCCGCCTTGCTGATCTTTGAGGGGCCCTATTGTCTCCCTAGTTACCTTTTTGTCCTTAATATATTTGTAAAAACCCTTTGGATGCTCCTTCGTTCTATTTGCCAACGCTATCTCATGTTGCGCATTATCATTGGAGTAAAATATCATTTTAACTTTACATTTAGAAAAGAACAATGGCACTATATTTGTTTGATTAATCCAATCTTTCTTCCGTGTTCTATATTTTGGTACAGGAGACATTTAATTAGTGTTGTTGAAAGATTCTTGTTAGATGTGATGACATCTCCAAATGGGTAAATTAGAAAGTATCTGTTCTAGTTGTGTGCAACGCCCATTAAAAGCCTCATTATCAAACAAACTAACTGGAATGCCTGTGTCCAAATGCAAATAACACAGAACTGTGAAATGGTGGAACGTTGCCATAAACCAGGGATGGGCTTGCACCATATTTACAGGAGGTTACTGAAAATCAACTCTTTCTTTGAGTATTTTGTGAACAAATTTACAGGACCCTCGAGGTCTGATTTCATCATTTGTGCTTGAATGAATGGATTAGCTGTGAAAGAACTGAAATAAACTGGAAAAAGTGAATATTCTCAATGACAAATGGAAACCGTTCTCCTCCTTGCCCTAATTAACAACTTGTTAATAAAATGTTCGAAGAATAAAATATACCTCTTTGACCAAGCTTTTGGCTATGTGTTCCAACATTTGCCTGTGTGGCTCAGTCTCAAACTTTGTTTTATGAGTTTTGTGAAGTGCCTTAGTAGGTCTTTTTACATTAAAAGAGGTATGTAAAAAGCCATTGCTGGTGTAAGATATGTCATGCTTTAAAGCCACATATTCCCTCTGCAATAGTATTGAGGTTAGTAAGCTCTTTTCCTGTGCGTGTTTGTGGTTCTGCCTCTGTTAAAGTAACCATCTCCATTCCTACCTCTATGGTCTAGTTAGCTAACAGAGAGGCGATTGCTCATGTTGGCTCTATCTAGAAGAAAATGGTTTATGTATAGTAAATTCATGGAGATAAATGCAACAGATTCATCACAAGTAGCTTTTAGCACAAGTAGTTTTTCTCAAAAGGTGAGTAATCCAGTCTTTTGCAACACTTCTGTTTTCGATTTCATTTTGTTTTAAGTTGTTTTGGGGTCCTTAAAAATGCCATTAAAAAGCACACAAACTTTAGGCAATTAACAAATAATATTGCCTTTATTGTACTTACCCAAAACATGCATTAGGGAAGTCTTAATATTGAGACAATTATGTGAAATGCGATGATCCAGTATAAACACTTTTTCAGTCACTCTTCCTATGAAGTACAGCCAATGTATTCAGTTATCTAAATAGTAGCATCAGTAGGCATAGAACCTCCTTTGAGTAAAGGAGTTGGGAAGTCATGTTGGAGTTGTACAGGACATTGGTGAGGCCTCTTCTGGAATACTGTGTCCAGTTTTGGTTGCTCAGTTATAGGAAGGATATTCTTAAGCTGGATGGAGTTCAGAAGAGATTTATGAGGATGTTGTTGGGTGTGGAAGGTTTGAGTTATAAAGAAAGGCTAGGTAGACTGGGACATTTTTCACTGGAGTGTAGGAAGTTAAGAGGTGACTTTATAGAAGTTTATAAAATAAGTATACATAGAGTTAATGGTAGCTGTCTTTTCCCTAAAATGTGGGATTTCAAGACTGGTGGGCACATTTTTAAGGTGAGAGGAGAGAGATTTAAAAAAAGACATGAGGGGCAAGGACATGGTGGTTTGTGTGTGGAATGAACTTCCTGAGGAAGTGGTGGATGTGGGTACAATTGCAACATTTAAAAGACATTTGAGTAAGTACATGAATAGTTCAGGTTTGGAGGAATATGGGCCAGGAGCAGGCAGGTGGAACAAGTTTAGTTTGGGATTATGTTTGGCATGGACTGGTTGGACCGAAGTGTTTGTTTCCATGCTGTATGACTCTGAATCTATGTGTGTCAGTCTGTGAAATCATAACATTGAAAATAGTTGGGATCGTAATTATACTTCAAGATATCTGACTCAACAGAATCCAACTATTTGTAGTTTATGTCACATGGGTGGACAAAATAACTAACCTTGGATTCAACCAGGCCTACTCCGCTCTGATCTCATTGTAGCCTTGGTTCAAGCATTGACAAAAGGTGTGAATTCTAGAGGTGAAGTGATAATGGCTTCAGAGGGCAGCTCTGTCCTGAAAGGCACTCAGGGAAAACTGAACCTGCCCAAATAATATACATAAATCCTTCCCCCACCCCCATTTCTAAAATTGGTTCTGGTAAGAATTCTATAAACCAGAGATGATCAGATTTTGGGATTCTTCAATTCAGCATTGAGACCGACCAACTTTACGTCTTTGTAACATGATAACGATGGTGGTAGCGGGAAAGCTGCATCTTTCATGTGGCTTACAGTCTGAAAAGCTGCCGATTTAATGTTTCAGCACAACCTCTTGTGGCACCATAGAAAGGAACAAGAGCAGCAGAAGAATGCCTTTGTTACTCTGAGTGACTCTCAGCTTGAGATGTGACAAGTGACTTCTTTGGTTCTGGGACCAATTTGTCATGCATGTGGTGAATGAAACCATGAGCAGCAGCGAGCAGCTTGTAATGAGCTGGAGTGAAATGGATTACACTTGTTACGTTTTAAGAAACCTGTAAAAAATCTTACACTGCCCTGGAAATGTGCTCCTCTAAGACTTCTGCCTTATGCAATTTCCAGTGTCAAGCTGAGGTGGGCAGTTTATAATGTGAAAGGAGTTTTGAAGCAAACTCACATTTTGCATAAATGTCAATAGACTTAGACACCCTTATAAGGGTGAAAGCTGAAAATATTTTATCATTTTACTTCTACATGCAAAATATCCTTTTCACTTCTGTCAATAAAACAGAAGATTACTATAGACAAAAATGCATTCTAATACATGAGAATATTTTTGAGAAATTAGGATCACATAGGAATTTTATTTGGCCAAATGCTTGTTACTGTTTAATAAATATTGAAGAAAAACAATTTTACTGATTATATTACAATTTAAGTGACACATTTTTAAATACTGTAGTATCTTTTGAGTTCCAGAACAGATGATAAATGGGTGTTAACTTTCAAGCAATACTCATGCTGTGTCAATTAACATTATGCAGATGTTTTTATTCTGGAAAGGTTTTGTGATCATCGAATCATACAGCACGGAAGAGGCCCTTCAACCCATCAAGTCTGCACTGACAGAAAACTAAATCTACACTAGTTCCACTTTCCAGCCTGTGGCCCATAGCCTTGAAAGTTATGCTATTTCAAATGCTCATCCTATACTTTTTAAACGTTGTGAACTTTCCCGCCTCAACAACCTTCCCAGACAGTGCATTCCAGATTCCCATTACCCTCTGGGTAAAACATGTTTTTCCTGAAACCCCCTCAAAATCATCTGTTCTTCACTATGAAAGCATGCTCCCTGATCCTGACCCTTCAACTAAGGGGATCGGTTGCTTCCTCTTCAACCTGTCCATGCCGCTCTCTGGTCCCCTCTCAGCCTTATCTGCTCTAAGGAAAACAACCAGAGCTTATCCAGCCTCTCTTTATAGCTAAACTACTCCATCCCAGACAATATCCTGGTCTAAAACCTCTGCACCCTCTCCAGTACAGTCACATCCTTCCTGAGAGTTGTGACCGGAATTTCACACAATATTCCAGTTGCAGCCTGAACAAAGTCCTGTAACACTCAAACAAGACCTCTCTGCCTTTGTAATCTTTGCCACAACCTGAGACCTTCTTCCTCATTGTCAACCATTCAGCTAATCCCCCTGTCATCTGCAAACATATTTATCATCCCCTCCGACATTCTCTTCTCTATATTTTATACATATCATGAGTAAAAAGGGACCCAACACTGATTCCTGGACACTGGCCTCCAATCACACAAACAGCCCTCTATCTCTGAAACCATTTTTGATCCAATTTGCAAAGTTACCACGAAACCCATGTGTTATTACCTTCTTTATCAGCTTCTCATGTGGGATCTCGTCAAATGGTTTTGCTGAAATCCATAGAAGATACATCAACTGCATTATCCTCATCTACACGTCATCTCAAAAAATTTCAATCAAAATTGATAGGCAAGACCCTCATTCTCAGGAAGCCATGTTGACTATCCCTGGTCAAACCTTGCCTCTCCAAGAATTTTCTCCAGTTGTCTCACTGATGTGAGACTTACTGGCCTGTAATTCCCTGATTTTTCTCAACATATCATCAAAACTAAAATCCTATTTGCTGTCCTCTAGTCCTCTAGCACCAAATGGGAATGATTTGATTTTGAATCAGAGATCATTTATTGATGAGGATGAATTTTTAAAAAGTGTATTTACAAGTGCAAACTTATCATGTGTTGTTTTAGTTTGTTCCAATGTTACTACTTTTGATGTCTGTGGCAAGTTGCTCCTCGGATGCTGCCTGACCTGCTGTGCTTTTCCAGCACCACAATCTCGATTCTGACCTCCAGCATCTGCAGTCTTCACTTTCTCTGAGTTGAAGTTATAATCATTTTGATTTTTTTCTGAGATACTGTGAGTTAGAATTTAAATCCTATAATACTTGAGTAAATTTACTGGGTCTTCTACTTTCCCATTGAATTTTAGCAGGATGTACTTGTCTTGAGTCTGTGCAAAGCCCTGCTGGAATTCCCATTATCTCTAATAAGCTGCCTGGCACCTGCAATTTATCAAGATGTTGTAATAATTTAAATTAGCATGTGGATTTCTATTCATGCGCTACAACCATTTTGTAATCTATGTAGACAAGTAAGAACTACTAAGACCAAATCACATCTTTTTGGATGGCCACAAAACCATGGATTCTGCTGGGGATAAAGTACACCTTTGTGAACGGAACCTTTTCCATTGGTCATGTAATAAAATTATTGACATTTTCTGTCTGCTCTGCGTCCTTTAAATACAATAAGCTGAATTTTGCCAGACGTTGGTTAAAAATCAATTAAAGTATATTTCATTGAATGTTTGAGCTCTGCCAAGATCTTTAATGCTATTCTCTGAAACTCACTTCATTTGTTATGTATCATGCTATTTTAGAAACAAGCTAGCTTATCCAACCTTGGCTTCATCCTTTCTTAGAATCCTATCAAAGGAAGTTCTACTCTTTCCTCCAAGTCCAGTTGACCCAATATCCTCGCACTGTTCCTTGTGAGACCATCAGATACTGAAAAACCTCCAAATGATTGAAAATGTTTGCTTTTACTCAGCAACAAAGCAAAGGAAAAATAATCAAACAAAAGCTTTATTTGTTTGTGGTAGCAGAAGGGGCTGTTTGCCTTTTGATCAACAACAACTTCACAGTCAAAGTGCGATCACTGCACCCAGCTCATAACTACTGGAGCTGGATGACCTGTCTGACTTACATGTGTTGCCAGTGCAGTTTTCTATCATGCAGAAGATGACATTCCTCTTGTTCAATGTCCTCACCTTCCTCAGAAGACTGCTGTTAATCTCCCAGTCTTTGGAGACCATTTGCTGCCTGTTCCAGTTGTGTAGAGTGCACCATGCTGTCTGAAGTGTACTGCAATGCCCGCCAGACCAACACGTATCCGAATCTCATCCTCAGCCGACCTATCATCTGCTCTGTAATAGCTGGTGGAAGAATGGCAACATTGTACCAACTTCAGTCAGGGCTTTTGAAATAGAATCATCAGCCATGGTCGCAGAGAATAGTCCTTGTCTCCCAGTAACCACCCCTGTAAGGCATCCAGCCCTCGAAATGAAGAAGGAACCTGAGACTTTCAAATATATAGGCGCCATGCGAGCTCCCATGGTCACTGACACAAACATCTAAAAATATGGTACTGATGATCACTGGCGGCCTTGATAGAATTTCTATTTCTATTATAGTCAGCTATGTTATGGAATGGGCCTCTCTATATAATGTGTGTACAGTCTATCACCTAGAGACAGTCAGCTAAGTTACTGAATGTTGCTATCTGGGCTGCAGCTCTGTACCTATCATGAGGATTCAAGAAAAAATGATCTGGCACAACTTGTATTTGTAACAGCCTTAACATATTTGTGGATTTAGGGGTGTGCGATCCCACACAGGGGCACAATGGCTCCTGAGAAACAGCTGTCACCTTGATGGCACTGTGATAGAATGGCCACCCATCCCTCAGATCACAGGTCCCATTCCAGCAGTTGGCATTGTTCTGTGGCAATGTCAGGGACAGCCTCATTCAGTCGTGGTACTCTTACCTGAAGGAAGTAGCATTGAGAACAATAGACTTTGGCCCTCCTATACCTCTTCCGCATCCTGAAGGGACCTTCAGATGTGACTTCTCAATGTAGATGCTGTTTGTTGACCTCTAGAGATTGCTGCTGGTCTTGGGTTTGCTGATGCATCCGTTGCTTGTCAATTTCTCTGAGTCTTTGTCACCCCATAGCCATAGTGACAATAACCCTTGTTGTGGCTGATCCATTCTTCATGGTTCCAGTGAGCCTGTGGAGGCAATATACGAAACAGCACAGTCATGTGAACTGTTAGCATTTAGATGGACTTTCGATGTGGGAACCTTATACTGATGCAATGAGCCAAGCTGCACAAATACATTATAAAATTGTATGCACTTTATGATTACTGATACCTTGACCTCCCAACCTCCCATCTCTCAAGAAAGGCAAAATTACATATAAAAGCACATTGGTGAGTACTTACATTTCCAGGTGAAAGGAAATCAGCTCTGTGCCCTTGTGCAGCCCCATCAGAATTGGGTTTGTTTTTCTGAATTGCAGCCTGCAGGTGATACTTGTAAAGTCTGTGTTTAGTCCTGCTTCACTGAAATGGCTATATTTAATCTGCAATGACCAATTATATGATCAAGCTTGCTTGTGGCCATGAATTGTTTCCATATAGTAGGACATTGCTTCACATTCCCTTCTTCCTGGCACTTCCTATTGAGCCCATCAGTACTGAGCTTCCACACATTCCAGCACACTTCTTTAAGTTATGAGTTTTGTTCTCTCAGCCCTATCCCTTAGCCCTGGCCCTACAGCTTAGCTGCATCCACTATCCCCCTTCAAGACCGTGGTCATGGTGTGTTTGATTGTTGATGATCCCTCCTCCAGCAGTAACTTGAGTCCTCCAAAGCATCATGGTCTTTTCCAACCCCACCTTCCAGGTTGAGTTTCGACCTTCTTCACAATTATTTCCCCCCTCTATCCTGGCATATTGCATCCAATCCCCAGAATTAACTTGACAATTTCTCCAACACCTTATATTCCCCATGACTTTCATTGTGCAGACTCAAAGGAGATACTGCTGCCCATCCTAAGATCGACTGGTCAAATGACTGATCTGTTTGTAGTTGCCCGACTGGCTTACCATGACTCCCTGGAGTAGTTACACTGAATTTATAGAACTGCCCATGGTCTAGTTCCTGGAGGGATAATGATTTCCTGACACAGACCAACCCAAATGGCTGACTGACAATGTTGAAGTACCTGGGTTAGTAGTGAACACTGCCCTTGAATTACTGTGATGACCTCTCCTGACTGAAGGCCTACTCCCTTGATAAAACTAAAGCCAACACCCATCAGAGTTTCAGACATGGCCATTTGGTTTGAGCACATTGAGTGTTTTTGCTGCATTTATTCCTGCTGCATGCTTCAAATGTAATATTGATGTAGCATGGACCCATACAGCATCATGTTTGCTGCTAGCAACCATGACAAGTTGCCTGGTTTTGTATCTGTATTAAAAGGAAAGTCAAGACAGAGGTATAGTGAGCCATTAAACTCTGCCTAATGGGACAAAACACAAAAAGACAAGGCATGGCATAGTAAGGTAAGCAGCGATGTCGTGAACATTGAAGTAAATAGACGCTAAGATAGCAAGTGAGAAATCCTGAAAACCACCCTGGTCAATTCCATGATCTGTGTGTCCAAAGTGTCCAGGCAGCAGCGTTGCAATGAATGGTGTAAGTGTACTCCAAAGTGTGGCATCGAGGTTCGAAACACAGAAGTGCCATTATAATATGGAGAACCTGGTAAATGCCTGATGTCAATGCCCATGGATGGAGCAGTGTTGGCTGTCACTGCCCATGGAGTGGGCACTGAGATTATAGTGACTACTACCGAAGTTGGAGAGGGCCAGAGGAACAGGTGTCAAGTTGGAGTTGCCAGGTAACCAGTCTGATTTTCAAGTTGGGAATTGTTGCTACCTAGTATCTATCCAGCGGGTGGGAAAATGGAAGATGGCATACAAATGAGCTGAGGTTAGGTAGTAATGACAGGCTAATTCACACAAATGGATGCAAGTGGACCTCTCATCTTGCCTCTCAGAATTTGCTTGGAGAATCAACAATTTTGCTCTTGACATAAGAATCTCATTACTGGTGATTTTGCCTTAGTTTTCCAACTTTGTTGCCAATGCCTATGCCATTCAAGAACTGGGAAGATTTGACCTGAAGGTTGTTTCCTTTCTTGAAGAAATGTCAAATCTTTGAGGACACAAAGACATTTAACATTATTTACACCTAAAAATAGTTTCATAAAAAGTTGTGGGTCAAAGTGTTAATAGGCAATTTTTATAACCAAGATTTTCCAATTCTGTGGAATAGAGCAAAGAAACCAATTTACAACTAAATGGTATGTTATGATGTGCTGAAGAAACCTCTTAATGGGAGCACCTAAAAGAGCAAACCATTCAATTTGTCTCATTGTTTTGGTTAATCAGAGACAAGATTCTATGGGGAGTTAATTGGTGCCTGTGGTAGAGTTCTTTACAAATGACTATTCTCATTGACAGGATGCCATTAGCTGGCGTGTACTGAATTATCAAGCATGTGTTTTCATTGTTACTGTTCCAAAAAAAAAGCCTCTAATTTCATTCTTGTGTTCAATTGCTTTGAATTTTAAAAAAACTACATTTACATTCCAGGCTACAAGGGAGTTTGGAACTTGAAGTATGCAGACAGAAGCCTTCTGTAAATACATTGTGCATTCAGGCAGTGGGGCTCATAGGTTTTTGAGGAACTACATTCATTTATCAATACTTGGCCTTTGAGATTTGCAACAAGTATCCATGATGGAGTAAATACTGGTTGCAGAGTAAGGTTTTCTTAAGCACGAGGAAAAGGTGATGATATTGCTTGAACTTTGTGAACTGTTTTCAACACTAGTCTATCGGTTTGATGAACTATATCTCAAATAAGGCATCTATTTATGTCATATTTGTTATAATGTAATTCCTACCTGATATATCGCATTTGAGGAAAACTGGCAGAGAATGGGATCATGTTAGAATCCTGAAACTAATATAAGTGTCAGGGCCTTACCCATCACACTGAATGTCAACAGCCTGGAAAAGTTCTGTCGTTGCAAAATACTGTCACATCTTTCATGATGTTGCTAAACTGAGGCACTTCAAATCACCTATCAACCAAGATCAAATAAGCCACAAATGCACCACTTACAGGAGCATTATCTCTTTTTTTTATCTTGAACAGGTAGCAAACACATCTGAGGACAATTTTCTTTTCTGTATGGGAAGATTACATTTTAAAAATCACCAAGCCTTCACCAAGGTGTGAGCTGCCTGCCTTATTTTGTATCCATAGTACATTCCAGATGGATATACTATACCCTACATATGCATCAAATGGAAGTTCAGCTATTTTTCCTCTTCATCAGTCCTCCATATCATCTTGATCCCAATCTACTGCTCCTATAAATGATCATATGATACTTCTACTTTCCTATGTCTGAACACTTCTGTTTCCCCAGTGACCCTATTCTTACTCTGTTATCACTGATTGGATTCTCTCTCCTTCCATATCCCGTTTGTGGTTTTTTCAAATTAGATGTCTATTTCTGGTCTTTTGTAGTATTTGCCACCTCTACCAGTATGTGGAATTGAGTAAGAGCTGTTTGAGCAGGTTAACTGTCACTAATCCTCCTTTGTTTTTGTTTTGTCTTGGGCTTATCTAACTGTTATTGTAGTACCTTCAGAAGTGTCTGTGGAAGAGGCCCTTTTAGAGTCATAGAGTCATAGAGATGTACAGCATGGAAACAGACCCTTCGGTCCAACCCATCCAAGCCGACCAGACATCCCAACCCAATCTAGTCCTACCTGCCAGCACCCGGCCCATATCCCTCCAAACCCTTCCTATTCATATACCCATCCAAATGCCTCTTAAATGTTGCAATTGTACCAGCCTCCACCACTTCCTCTGGCAGCTCATTCCATACACGTTCCACCCTCTGCATGAAAAAGTTGCCCCTTAGGTCTCTTTTATCTCTTTTCCCTCTCACCCAAAACCTATGCCCTCCAGTTCTGGACTCCCCGACCCCAGGGAAAAGACTTTGTCTATTTATCCTA
>NC_057722.1:27409908-27493732 GCF_004010195.1 Chiloscyllium plagiosum | reverse complement strand
TAACTGTACCTCTTATGCTCGTATCCAAATCATTTATGTAAATGACAAAAAGTAGAGGACCCAGCACTGATCCTTGTGGCACTCCACTGGTCACAGGCCTCCAGTCTGAAAAACAACCCTCCACTACCACCCTCTGTCTTTTACTTTTGAGCCAGTTCTGCATCCAAATGGCTAGTTCTCCCTGTATTCCATGAGATCTAACCTTGCTAATCAGTCTCCCATGGGGAACCTTGTCGAATGCCTTACTGAAATCCATATAGATCACATCTATTGCTCTGCCCTCATCAATCTTCTTTGTTACTTCTTCAAAAAACTCAATCAAGTTTGTGAGACATGATTTCCCATGCACATAGCCATGTTGACTATCACTAATCAGTCCTTGCCTTTCCAAATACCTATACATCCTGTTCCTCGGGATTCCCTCCAACAACTTGCCCACCACTGATGTCAGGCTCACCGGTCTATAGTTCCCTGGCTTGTCTTTACCACCCTTCTTAAATAGTGGCACCACATTTTCCAGCCTCCAATCTTCCAGCACCTTACCTGTGACTATCAGTGATACAAATATCTCAGCAAGAGGCCCAGCAATCGCTTCTCTAGCTTCTCACAGAGTTCTCGGGTACACCTGATCATGTCCTGGGGATTTACCCACTTTTAACCGTTTCAAGACATCCAGCACTTCCTCCTGTGTAATTTGGACATTTTGCAAGATGTCACCATCTATTTCCCTACAGTCTATATCTTCCATATCCTTTTGCACATTAAATACTGATGCAAAATATTCATTTAGTATCTCTCCCATTTTCTGTGACTCCACACAAAGGCTGCCTTGCTGATCTTTGGTCTATTCTCTCCCTAGTTACCCTTTTGTCCTTAATATATTTGTAAAAACCCTTTGGATTCTCCTTAATTCTCTTTGCCAAAGCTATCTCATGTCCCCGTTTTGCCCTCCTGATTTCCCTCTTAAGTATACTCCTACTTTCTTTATACTCTTCTATGGATTCACTCGATCTATCTTGTCTGTACCTGACATATACTTCCTTCTTTTTCTTAACCAAACCCTCAATTTCTTTCGTCATCCAGCATTCCCAAAGCTACCAGCCTTCCCTTTCACCCTGACAGGAATATACTTTCTCTGGATTCCTGTTATCTCATTTCTGAAGGTTTCCCATTTTCCAGCATCCCTTTACCTGCGAACATCTGCCTCCAATCAGCTTTCGAAAGTTCTTGCCTAATACAGTCAAAATTGGCCTTTCTCCATTTTAGGGCTTCAACTTTTAGACCTGGTCTATCCTTTTCCATCACTATTTTAAAATGAATAGAATTATGGTCGCTAGTCTCAAAGTACTCTCCCACTGACACCTCAGTTACTTGCCCTGCCTTATTTCCCAAGAGTAGGTCAAGTTTTACACCTTCTCTAACATACTGAATCAGAAAATTGTCTTGGACACATTTAAGAAATTCCCCTCCATCTAAACCTTTAACACTATGGCAGTCCCAGTCGATGTTTGGAAAGTTAAAATCCCCTACCATAACTACCCTATTATTCTTACAGATAGCTGAGATCTCCTTACAAGTTTGTTTTTCAATTTCCCTCTGACTATTGGGGTCTATAATACAATCCCAATAAGGTGATCATCCCTTTCTTATTTCTCAGTTCCACCCAAATAACTTCCCTGGATGTATTTCTGGGAATATCCTCCCTCAGCACAGCTGTAATGCTATCCCTTATCAAAAATGCCACTCCTCCTCCTCTTTTGCCTCCCTTTCTATCCTTCCTGTAGCATTTGTATCCTGGAACATTCAGCTGCCAGTCCTGCCCATCCCTGAGCCATGTTTCTGTAGTTGCAATGATATCCCAGTCCCATGTTCCTAACCATGCCCTGAGTTCATCTGCCTTCCCTGTTAGACCCCTTGCATTGAAATAAATGCAGTTTAATTTATTAGTCCTACCTTGTCCCTGCCTGTTTGACTCACTTCTGTTCTCAGCTGTACCCGTCTCAGATCGATCTCTTTCCTCACTATCCTTCTCCCATACACCAGCTCCTCAGCCATGCATTCATCTGCTCTATCCTCCTATTCCTGCCCTCACTAGCTCATAGCACTGGGAGTCATCCAGATATTACTACTCTTGAGGACCTCCTTCTTAAATTTCTGCCTAACTCTCTGTAATCTTCCTTCAGAGTCTCAACCTTTTCCCTTCCAATGTCATTGGTTCCAATGTGGACAATGACCTCCTGCTGGCCCCTCTCCCACGTGAAAACATTCTGCACTCTCTCTGAAAGATAATAAGGTTTATTGCATGATAGCGATAGGAGTAACCACATTTCATCAGGCATAATTACTAGGACCTTACAGAACTAGTACAGATACATCTGCTCCCTTTGAAAAGTATAATAGAATTCCTTGCCTCCACCAACAGATTATGTGTAACATCAGGAGAATGGATGGAGCCAACATTATCACTTTCAGAGCCATCATCTTATTCAATATGGCTTCCCCTCTCCTCATGTGTCCCACAGTGGGGTTGTTAGCTCGTCTTTTCTGGGACAAGTGTCGAAGTTTTCTGGAGAGTAGATGGACAGTGAGAGGAATGGAAAGAATGCACACAGGTTGAAAACTTGGGATTAGATCACAAATCTTAAAACATTTATTCAGCTCACCAAATAATGAAATAAAACTCTTATAATTTGGTCTCACCTATTTAATCAATGAGCCTTTCTACATATAAAGTCTGGTTGCCTGAACTGGAATGCACCTATTATTCTTGTCTTCAGTTTTGTTATGTGTCAGCTTCTTCTGCAAAGAGGTAAAGGAAAGGATTGAATGTTTGATGGGAATGGTTGCAGCAGAACCTTGTGAGCGTGCTAGGCTATACAAGATGGTGAGCCACCCTAGTAAGTGATTAAAATGTGCAGTGTATATAAAGAGTTGGAAATTTTAGAGGATGAGGTGAGTGTGAGCCCTTGAGTGCATCATGTATGTGATGCTGAGGCTTGTAGAATATTTCTGATTATCTGTGCATCCAGAGATAGACTAAATGATGCCCCAATGATTATAAAGTAGCAGAGGGAATATGGTGCCCCTCACCCTTGTAGAGTGCAGGAGATCATTCATTTTTATGCAGCACTGATGCTGTTCATTTTGTGTTTGCCATTACCACTCGTGCTGCCATTTGCTCTTGGCCTAGACCAGTCTAATGAGATGACTTTTTGGTGCCATTCTCTGGAAACGGTGAAGACCTTCTGGCACCTGCTCACATTTCTGGGCTGATGGAGGTGATCATCACAGGCTGCTTGGAAGTTCCTGCCTTGCAGCTAGAGAAGTGGGGTCCAGCTGGCCTTGAAATATGGTGCCAGAGGCTTCAACTCCAGAATGTTCCAGAAGGTGTCAGCCATGGAGTTCAGACCATCATGGATGTAAGTGTACCTGAAGTATATTGAAGTATGTCTGCATATGTTTTATTCAGTAATAATATCTTGAAATATTATCAATCTGCATGATCATATTGTAGTTTAATAAAATTCTATTTGCAGTTTTTTAATCAATGTTTGATGGCTGTTTTCAGCTTCTTGTATTCAGGATTAGTGGTGCTGGAAAAGCACAGCAGTTCAGGCAGCATTTGAGGAGCTGTAAAATCGATGTTTCGGTAAAAAGCCCTTCATCAGGATTACAGGATTTCTGTATTCCTGTATTCCTGATGAAGGGTTTTTGCCCGAAACGTCGATTTTACTGCTCCTCGGATGCTACCTGAATTGCTGTGCTTTTCCAGCACCACTAATCTAGAATCTGGTTTCCAGCATCTGCTATTTTACCTAGTTTCTTGTATTCAGCCAATATTTTAAAATGTGAATGTTAATTGCATAACTTCTTCATTCATTATGTCAGCTGTAATATTGGGCAATGTAATCATCCTGTGGGATCTCGGTTGTTCACATATGAAAGTCTGTGGCAAGTGGCTGTCTCTGATGTTATTTACAGTACGGAAGGTGGCCTTTCAGCCATGCTGATCAATTTCACTCCCTTACCTCAATCCCAATAACCTTGAAAGTTTATTTTATTCAAGTGCTACCTAATTCTAATCATTACCAACTTAATAGAGTTCTTTGAGGGAATGACCAAGTTGATAGATGAAGGAAGGGCTGTAGATGTCATAAAAATGGACTTTAGAAAGGTGTCTCCCCATGGTAAACTAATGGAGAAAGTGAAGTCACATGGTGTGCAGTGTGTTCTAGCTAGGTGGATGACGGACTGGTTGAGCAACAAGAGACAGAGAGTAGTAGTTGAAGAGAGTTTCTCGAAATAGAGATAGGTGACCAGTGGTGTTCTACAGGGATCAGTGCTGGGGCCACTGTTGTTTGTGATATACATAAATGATCTGGAAGAGGGCACTGTTGGTATGGTCAGCAGGTTTGCAGATAACACGAAGATTGGTGGAGTAGCAGAAAGCATAGCGGACCGTCAAAGAATACAGCAGAATATAGATAGACTGGAGAGTTGGGCAGAAAAGTGGCAGATGGAGTTCAATCCAGGCAAATGTGAGGTGATGCATTTTGGGAAGTCTAATTCTAGAGCGAAATATACAGCAAATGGAAGAGCCTTGGGAAAAGTTGATGAGCAGAGAGATCTGGGAGTTCAGGTCCATTGGACCCTGAAAGTTGCTACACAGGTGAATAGAGTGGTCAAGAAGGTACATAGTCTGCTTGCCTTCATCAGATGGGGTATTGAGTATAAGAGCTGGCAGGTCATGTTAAAAATGTGCAAGGCATTGGTTCAGCTGCATTTAGAATACTGTGTACACTTCTGGTCGCCACATTACCAAAAGCATGTGGACGTTTTGGAGAGGATGCAGAGGTTTACGAGGATGTTGCCTGGTATGGAAGGTGCCAACTCTGAAGAGAGGTTGTATAGGTTAGGATTGCCTTCATTAGAAGAAAGAAGATTGAGGGGGGACTTGATTGAGATCTACAAAATCATGAAGGGTATAAACAGGGTAGATAGAGATCAGCTTTTTGCCAGGATGAAGGATTCAATAACGAGAGAGGTGAGAAGTGAAACGTGTAAGGGGGATACACGAGGCAATTACTTTACACAGAGTGTGGTAGGTGCTTGGAATGCGTTGCCAGCAGAGGTAGTAGAGGCACACACAGATGCTTCTGGACAGATGCATGACTAGATGGGGAGCAGAGGGATACAGATGCTTAGGAATTGGACGACAGGTTTAGACAATGGATTTGGATCGGCTCAGGCTTGGAGGGCTGAAGGGCCTGTTCCTGGGCTGTAAATTTTCTTTTTTGTTCTTTTATTAATCATTTCCTTATCCAGCACCCTGGTGGTCAATGAGCTCTAACTTTGACTTCCCTCTTCTGTCACTTTTTTACAATCCTATAGTATATAACATTGTACGTTAGTTATCTAGCTCACTGTATAGTCACTTTTCTTTGTATTTAGCCACTTAAGCAACTAAACAATAGCTAGGTTGCAACTGAGGGCTGTTTAGCTCAATTGGCTGGATAGCTGGTATGTAATATAAAGTAATGCCAACAGCTTGGGTTCAATTCCTACATTAGCTGAAGTTGCTAGGAAGGTGGAGTCTTCTCAACTTTGCCTGAGATGTGATGACCTTCAGGTTACACTCACCACCAGCTCTCTCTCTAATGAGGGAGCAGCCCAAGAAGCTGTGGTGACTTCACCTCTGAAACAAGTAGCATTTTACCTAATCTTGCACAGTCCTATTTTGTGTCTTGTAGTTTCACAAATGAATGTGTACATCGGTGACAGTCGCCATGTGAAATACATTTCTCAAACACAGGAAGTTAGAATGCCCCCAAGGTTGATAAATATGGTTGTGCAGTAACTAGAGTCAGGTGTTGCAATCTATTTCAATCTTCAAAACCATTTTTCCAATTTCCTGTTATGATGTCTGAACAGAGTAAATAAGATAGAACTTCAGATTAAACTTGTTGATGAAGTCAGCAGGGCTTATGCACCCGTTACTTTTGTTTTACCAACTATTTTAGGTTTTTGCTTTATTTAGCAAATAAAATACTTTGATGCAATATCAATTTTACTACCTTATATCCAATCCAAATTATTAAATTATCCATACTCATAGCACTATATTATAAATGGAACAGAATAAAATACTGAGAATGTACTGTGTTCCTAGTTGCCACTCATCTTAAATGATGTTGGAACAATGACATATGAAATAACGATATCTACAATCACATAAGTACCATTACAAGGTTGAGAATTACAAGGAGTAGTTTGTAATATTATTACCATAAAGTCCAGATTAGCATAGATATAATTCCAATTGAAGTGTCAAAATATCTCTGCCTCAGCTGCATTTTGTTCAGTGAAGCTTCACAGCCAATGAAGTATTTGAAGTCTGACACTGCTGTAATACGGGGAAGCACAGCACCATTGACTGTCTATCTTAAATCCTAATCCTGTGTTTAAATCTCTGCATGGCCAGGTTCTTCTCATTTACTGCAATCTCCTTCAGCCCTATGATCATCTTCTAACTCTGCTTTTGACCAACTGTTGTCTCTTGTGCAGTCCCCCAGTTCTGCCTTGGCAATTTGTCCTTTAGCTGTTTAGCTGCTGTGCACTGGAATTCCATCCTGAAATCTTCACACATTTCTACTTTAGTCAGCTCCTATTAAGGACTTTCTATTCTTGAAAAGGATTGGGTAAATTACCCCATTAATCACTCCTGGAGGCTGCACTTCAGAAAGTGGTTTGATTTGATTTTAAACATAATTTTTATGCATATAATTTGATACAATTTATTGTTGTCAATGGACACTGTACTTTAAGACATTGCTTATAACTTGATACTTTGATCAAACCTCGGTCACTTGTCCAATTTATTCTTCTTTGGCTTGGTGTTTGATTTTAACTGTTTATACTTTGGTGAAATATTTTGAGTACTTTGGGTTATTCCACTATGGTAAAAGCATCGTATAAATGTAAGTCATTATTGTTAAAAACACACAAGTAAATATTCAGTCAGCACGGTGCTTTCTCTGAAGGAACTATCATGATACAGCAGCTACTACTGCGTAGTCTGGTATGCCTTTGATAATGTAACATAAAAATGACAGTGATCATTGCTTCAGATCTTAAGCACCACACAACTTTTTAGCATCTCATTAATACTGTAGGCTTTATTCCTAAAAGCTTTACATTGGTAAGCTGTTAACTGTCAGTGATGCCTTCCAATAATTATGCATTTCTTGGCATTAGCCTATCAAAGTCTTCCATCTCTGCTTGTTTGTGAGAGAGTGCTGTGGCGGTTCGCTGTGAGATTTAATTGGTCCATGCTTCATGGAAGAAAGCCCTCTGCGTTTACTTAAAATTGATTTGTCTGCAAAGCATCTGCATGTGTGGGCTCATAACAACTGAGCCATTGAAAAGAAATTTGCACAAGTAACACCAGAGCTGTTTGTTTAGGGAATATAATTTTCTGACATAGAACTGTTGAGTTCAAAATGAGAGAAACAAAACACTCATAGAGCTTGAAGCACATTCTAATGTTAATGTGAGCAACAGCATCAGATGTCTACTTCATCAGCATTATTATGATCATCTTGTGATGAATATGATCAGTTGTAATTATTTCAGTTTTATGCAGTAGTCATTACTTCAACAGATACCCCTTTGCAAAATAAATCCCCAAATGACAGTATGTTTTAGAAATTCAGGCACTCTACTGTTAGAAACACTGATTAAACCTTGGTTATTACAGAATGGAGTGCACTTTAGTACACCATATTCCAGCTGTGCCCTGGCATTACTTTATAGTGCATCAAAGCAATGTAGTTGCTTGTTGTCAGCTGACTTGAAAGCTGATCCGGATTGGAAAACTGTGCTTGCAGCTGCAATGTAGGCTGGTTTCAGGGACAAGGTTCCACTGTCTCTCAGATATAGCATGAGCATTGAAAAAGTAATTCCGTAGGCTTCAGGATGCAGATATGGGTTGCACTGCCAGCATTGTTCTGCTTGAAGCCTTTCGTTCCGTGGTTCACAGGAACTGTGCACATATCTGCACCCGGCACCAGGAGCAATTGTCACTTGAATTTTTGCCACTGGATGAATCTGACGGAATGAGCAGACCCAGAACTCTTCTAATTATGGTATCGTAATGTTTTCTGTATTATTATTTTTAGAATCTTTTAAAATACTGTTGTAATTTTGACTTTCATAGAAACAGTGAAAATCTCTCAATATTTATATGAACATGAAAGGTCAAAACCAGGATTAAATTGTTTTATTTTACATTATATTACATTATTTAAATCAAAGCAAATGGAAAGCTGAAGTCATTCATTTTCTTCAGTTTTTGGTAAATAAAATGGCACAAAGGGAAAACATGTTGTTTCATTTACTAACAGTTTCATTCGCTGTTCACATCTAACAGTGTTTCAGGGTGCTTGTGAGAAAAAAGAATCACTAAATTTTACCTGGTTTCTTTTACTTCTGCTATTGTAATCAAGTTGTTTATAGGCATTACTCCTTGAAGAATTCACTTATCGTTTACCATTACTATCTACGTTTTGATATAAAAATATATGATACTGTATTTAAATTCTGTACTTCTTGTGATGGTCAGCTTATGTATTTCATTATATTGTGGCAAAACGGTGACTTTAGAATGCTCAGTGGATCATTCCGAGAGAAATGAAGAACTTCTTTTAAACATTTCTCATCTCTCCAGACTAAATCCTTAAAATATTTTTGAAATCATTTGATTAGGGCAACATGATTTTCATTGAAGGTGGGAGAAACATACATCTTTTTGTACTTTGATATGAGTCTACCATCTCCAGTTTTGTGATTATCACCATGTAATGGATAATGTCAATAGTCTACTTAAATTCATTGGAGCCACAAAATCTATTTAGTAGAGTGCAGTGGTAGAAAAAACAGTTGGGACATATTGTGCTCGGATCCATTAACCGATTAGGTCATATCATAGCTGTTAACCATGTGAAACATCAACTTTCCTTATTCTAAGGCATAGCCATCTTGAACATTCAGTGTCTGATTCACACTCTGCTGAGTTTAGGTCAAGCATCCTTAGACTTAGGCAAGTGCTGGGTGAGCTTGTGGCTGACAATAAATTTAGGTCAGCTACTCTGAAAGTTATCTGCTTGAATCCAGCCTGAATGGCTCCTTTTTCAGTGGTCCTGCCTAGTCTGCTGAACACTTGAATACTGCACAGACCATATATGCTAAATAATTGCCATGTGTTTTGTCAGTTCCCCTTATGATCTGTAAAGTGTGTGTTAGGGCTTGGCCAAGGAATATCCTAAAGATGAGCCTACAAATTCCATTCCTCGAGTCAGATTACGACGGTATAGAAGGAGCCACCACAAGTGGAGGCAGAATAAAGGTTCGTGAAGGACTTACATCGTAGCTCACCAACAATTTTGGCAGATTTGACTTCTGGTTTCCCTTCTTAGAATAGTGCCACTTAGAGTTTCTGATTTTTATGCTGGGAGGGTGCTTCTGTTTCCTCACTATAAAAACATGGTGTCTTCTCCCAAAATATACATAACCCTGTCCTTGGGATTCAAGATGGGATCAAAATGAAAATCAGTATGTAAAGGGAATTTCCATCCTTGTTGTGATGCACAAAATTTGACTGAAAGACAACAATAATAAATCAATAGTATACCTTCAGGAAGATTTAAGATGACTGGAGTGTTTTCCCTATGTAGTGGTTGTATGAGCTTAATATTATGTTGGTTAACATAACAAAAATCCATTTAATTAGTTAGTAACAAACATAATACAAATTTCACAGGGATAACTGTTGTTAAAAATAAATGCATGCTAAGATATTATGCAAAGCAGGTTGCACTGAGAAAATATAGTAAAATTGAATGTAAAGTTAGATAGAGATTTGGCACTACTTCTCGAGTTAATACCTTATGGAGAGAAATTTAAGGCTGTAAATCTACTGAACTATCAGTCTGACACTGTAAGATATAAGACCAGAATTATACTGCCAGATATGCTTGGCTGCAACTCTCATTTTTCTAGGACAGAATTTTGAGTACTTATGGCTGCAGCACTTAGCTTTATCATGAACTGCAAACAGTTTAGAATCTTACTCATTATTTTTTTGTAAGTTCTTCACACCAATGAAAAGTTATATTTGCAGCCTGAAAGACTAATGAAGACAGCATGTGATTTTGCAAGTTAATGCTCTTACACAGAGCAAACATTCTGGATCCTATGTTCTATTTGATAAATTAGGTACATTGTATTGACTGAACTTTGTTTATCGACTAATACTGGAACTCACAACTTTCAACTTCCTTTAGTGATACTGGTATATATACTGCTTGTAGCTTATTTGTGCTAAAATATTCACAAGATCTGTTTCTTGCAAAACTGATTATCATAGGGAAGAAAGTATTGATATGTGTTAATCCCTTATGCAAGAGGGGGCTTTAAGTGTTTTTACTTGTATAGCTCATTTCACATCCTTGTGGCATTTCAAAGTGGCTAACAGCCAAGCTTTTGTATTTGGAAGTGTTGCTATAATTGATGTAGATGAACAGGACACCTAATTTCATTTCAAAGATTCTTCTTTCTACAAATTATCAAGGCTTTCTGCATTCAGTTCGCTGGAGCTGGAAATCATAGTATGACCGTAGGTTTATTGACCTACATTTTCCTGGTGTATGCTGTGATCCATTTGATTCTAGAGTGCAGCTGACATCAGGAGGACCACCCACTAAGTTGGCAATGACCAAAGTCATTTTACGTATGATTCTGAGTAGTATTTATTTTAGAGCAGAAAAGGCATTTTTTGTCATCCATTGTGCTTTGTGGTTACTATGCAAAGCAAAATTTTTGAATCAATTAACATTTTAATTTCAATTATAGATAAATCCGTGTATTTTAATTCTGAGGCTTGTGTCAAATCTATTCCAGAGCAATGTGATAAATGTTTCCTGGATTTAAACATTTTATCTGTTGTTGAAATGAACCTCCAAGAATTCCTCATGTACACGATCCATGCCACTAAACTATAATTTGGTACTAATTTAGACTTTACATTAATTGTCACTGAGACAGCAAACCAAGTTGGAAAGGTCACAGACTCATGCAGCTCTCCCTCCCAGAGGGAGTCTATAATTTTACTTGGTCTGTGGCTAATGTGATAAATAATACAAAGTCTACAGAAATATAAGATGCTCATTTGCATCCAAGAAGCAATAACTAATCTGTCCTTGAACAGATGGAAAGTGGTTTCTTTTTCAAATCAATGCTTCTCTGCTTTTTATGTGTGTCTGAGAGATTCAAACATTTTTCTTCCTACTTTGAAATGTACTGTATTTCCTTTCAGTGAATGTTTATGTCATGTTGAAATGTTCTATGAGTTTTGACAATTCGTGGTACAGATTGTTACAGTTGGTATGATTACATCTGCAGGAGAAAGTGAAATGTGTGACAAACCTGCATTTCTGCAGAAATTTAAATTTGTCTTTTCAAGATATCTTTAGATAAAGGAAATAGCAATTGACATACATACAGAGAGTTTGTGCAAGATAAGAAGATGTATTACAAATACATGAATAAGTTTGAGGGGATGATTTTGTTATAAGTACCCAGCTCAACCAGTATTTGTCACTATGTCAATTAACAAAGAATCTGATAAAATGTATGTCTAACCTGGAATAACATTGTGGAGAAAGTGAGGACTGCAGATGCTGCAGATCAGAGTCAAAAGGTGTGGCACTGGAAAAGCACAGCAGGTCAGGCAGCATCCGAGGAGCAGGGCATAAGCACGTTTCGGGGCTTATGCCCAACACGTCGACTCTGCTGCTCCTCAGATGCTGCCTGACCTGCTGTGCTCTTCCAGTGCTATATTAGCACTAATTAAAGGTCAATTAGGCTTGTTAACTTTGACTTGAATAAAAGAACGCTCATAGGGCCGACTGCCTGCCCTTCTTCCGCGGTTACATTAGGGCCCGGGTGTCCTTGGAGAAGGAGCACGCGGTGTCCACCAACACCCTGGAGTTGTTCAGGGAGAGATGGGCGCCGCGGGGAGTGGAGTGCATTATTTCCTCCTCCAACTCGATTTTGATTTAGTCCCTACCCTCCCCTTCACTGTTTTGATCACACAGCATTGCCCTTCGATGTGAAGGGCACTGCTTGTCACTGGCCACTCGGGTGTTTTCCTATCTTCCTGGTAGTGGAAATTGAATAAAGATTCGTGCACTTTGTGTCTTTCACTGTGTCTCACATATATACACACACACACCATGGATGCTGGGGAAAAAATAAGCACTACTGCACTTAGGTGGTAGTGTGGGAGTTAAATTAAAAAAGAAAAAAAAAAGAAAAAATATAAGAGAATGCTCATAGGGCCGACTGCCTGCCCCTCTTCTGCAGTTACGTTAGGGCCCGGGTGTCCTTGGAGAAGGAGCACATGGTGTCCACCAACACCCTGGAGTTGTTCAGGGAGAGGTGGGCGCCACGGGGAGTGGAGTGCATTATTTCCCCCTCGAACTCTATTTTGATTTAGTCCCTAACCTCCCCTTCACTATTTTGATCACACAGCATTGCCCTTCGATGTGAAGGGCACTGCTTGTCACTGGCCACTCGGGTATTTTCTATCTTCCTGGTGGTGGAAATTGAATAAAGATTCATGCACTTTGTGTCTTTCACTGTGTCTCAGACGTATACACACACACCATGGGTGCTGGGGAAAAAATAAGCACTACCGCACTTAGGTGGTAGTGTGGGGGTTAAATTTTTAAAAAAAGAAAAAAGAAAAAGAAAAAAAATAAAAGAACGCTCATTCCATGACATAGCAGAAATTGGCACTCAATTTTTAAAGGACTACATGGACAAAGTCAGGAAATAAGGGGCACCTGATTCCGAATGTGTTCGCATGTTTTGGGACACCTTCAAGGTGCCACACACCCACCTCTTTCCACATTGCCTGCCTGATTGAACTTGGTTCCTGACACCACTCACCTCCCTGCTTGCTCTTTAGGAACAATAAAATGAGCACCATACATGAAAATGGAGCTTAACATGACGTTAAACCTCAGGATGATGTTGAATGAAAAATTGGAGAGTAAATTTGGAGAAGAAGGGAGTTGGAGTTCTTCTTTTATATTAAATACAATTGGTGTTTTTATGCCAGGGAATATGAAGAAGGCGCTTGGTGTGTTTTCCTTTATTAGTCAGAGTATTGAGTACAGGAGTTGGGAGGTGATGTTGCGGCTGTACAGGACATTGGTTAGGCCACTATTGGAATATTGCATGCAATTCTGGTCTCCTTCCTATCGGAAAGATGTTGTGAAACTTGAAAGGGTTCAGAAAAGATTTACAAGGATGTTGCCAGGGTTGGAGGATTTGAGCTACAGGGAGAGGCTGAACAGGCTGGGGCTGTTTTCCCTGGAGCGTCGGAAGCTGAGGGGTGACCTTATAGAGGTTTACAAAATTATGAGGGGCATGGTTAGGATAAATAGACAAAGTCTTTTCCCTGGGATCGGGGAGTCCAGAACTAGAGGGCATAGGTTTAGGGTGAGAGGGGAAGGATATAAAAGAGACCTAAGGGGCAACGTTTTCATGCAGAGGGTGGCACGTGTATGGAATGGGCTGCCAGAGGATGTGGTTGAGGCTGGTACAATTGCAACATTTAAGAGGCATTTGGATGGGTATATGAATAGGAAGGGTTTGGAGGAATATAGGCCGGGTGCTGGCAGGTGGGACTAGATTGGATTGGGATAGCTTGTCGGCATAGACAGGTTGGACCGAAGGGTGTGTTTCCATGCTGTATATCTCTATGTCTCAATGACTCTATCTGTCTAAATCCCCCAGATCCACCCTGTTGTGATATTCTTTGAACCTCTTCTTCAAATCTTGAATAATGGAGCTGCTGAGGCTGATTGGATTGATTGACAGCTCCTGAGGGTGGGGCTTCCTCCTGACTGAGGGGTGGTAGTCCCATCATGAGCCAGTTTAATCTGCCTGTAGTGTATTGTGGTTGTAGGTTGGTCTTCCAAGGAGCCCAGGGTTGTGAGCTTCTGAACTCGATTAAGTACAGCCTGCTGGTTCTTTCCTGGCTTACCAATCCTGCTTCATTAACACAGGTCCATAAAGGTCATTATTTTGAGAAATGACACAAGACTCAGGAGCTTTCTCACTAAGCGGGTAACACCAGCCCGTGGCTGCATTGAACAGAAGCAAGTACTCCCACGGTCACCTCTTTGAAGGCAAAAACAAAGGAAGTGCCAATTATTCGCTCTTTATTCTCTGGTTAAAAAAAGCTACTGTACTTAATACAAACAAGAGAATTCCAATTAACTCATCTGTAATTTTTCTGAAGATGATGGGCCATGTTAAGCTTTAGCTGCATGGGTGGTGGTCATTCTCTTTTATTTGCAGATAATGTTCACTCATGAATCTTAATGGAAGATGTCAATTATTTCTTCGTTTCTAGTATTTGATTTGATGTTCATTCCCATATTTTTACATTCAATCATCACACTGGGCTGCTGTAATTAATACTGACAGCATTGAATGCTTTCCTGCTGCCAATGTGTCAGTAAAATCAGACTTGCAGTCAATTTGATTGTAATTAACTGCTCAGAAAATATATTTTAGGGTCTAAATATCAGGTTTCTATGTTAATGAATTAATGCAGTGATAGTCAATTGAATTATTAATTATTATTTAACAATGGCAAATGGAGACATGATTAGTTAACAGAATTTCTATTTAAAATATTCATTTAATCTTGTATTTTGAGTGAGGTGGAGTGGTGAAAGGTTTGGGAAAATCAGAAGAATGATTCAAAAGAAAAGTTTGCAGAAAGTTCTTAAAGGAGAACAGAAGGACAAAGTTCCGTAGTTGAAGACTCTGCCTCTGAGAAAGGAATATAGAGGAAACTAGAGGTGAGGGCCAAGGGGGGATATTGAGGTAGAGGAGTTTGCCAATTTACTATTTTGAGATTGGTCAAATACCTTTAAGGATGAGGAAGATTATGTTGCAGAGCTGGAAGTAAGAAGGTTTAGAGAGATAATATTTAGTCACAATAAAATAATATTCTCTCACTATATTGAGTATTTCTTTCAACTCCAATTTGTTGGCAATACTGATGTAAGACTCACTTAAAGCTGCATTTGAATCATTCAAATTGATCAGAATGGTCGGGAATAATACATCAGATCTTTAATAAAGTTATCCTTTGATGTTGAGCTACTTTGCATTCTACATTCACCCTTGAAAAACATGGCAACATTCAAGACTCCTGTTGCAGACATTCTTTGCTTTAAAATGTTCATTCATGTTCTGCTGATTGAGCAGTAGTGGCAACAACAGTCATAATGTAAACTTGAAATCTACACCTGCAATATGGCTGGAACCAGTTAACATGGGGCTTCATGTCCTGGGTAGTCAAAGGGGATGAGTGGCTCAGTGAGAGTAGGTAAGACTATTTTGTTTTATACTTGTACAAAGCAGGATAAGGAATAAAAGGCTGATTGGAAGTGTTATGAAGGTGTAGAGGTATACTGTACCTTTAGGAGATTTAAAAGCTAGCAGAACTACCTAACACAGCACCAAGTGTTCTGAACAAGATAACAATATAACATTTGGTCAAACATCTAGATTAACTGGGTTGCCTCGAGATGAAAAAACAAATTCAAATTTGGCCAACCAGTTTAAACTATGCCCCAAAATACCAAACTCCATTCAAGTTTGAATTTAGTATTTTGACATTATTAACACCAATGTAACAATCCGATGCTTTGGGGTATAAAACCAGAAAAAAGTTGAACAGTTGGAGGAGAACTGCCAAGCCACCAGCATGTACAGACTGCCTGACACACAGCTCTCTTAAAGGTACTTTTATCTATCAAAGGCCTGTGAAATGGAAATCCCTAAGAGGAAGAAATCTACAGAGGACGATAAAAAGAGAAGATTTGACAGCTGTCTGGTTTTGAAATTTGAACTTTGGTAAATCTTACTCTGGGATTTTTATTGGACAAATATTATAGAAGGGAAAGTAAAAGATAGGTTAGAAAAAGCAGTTATAAATAGTTGTTAGTTAATTATTCTCTGTTATTCTTTAAGAAGTAAAGTTGGTCATTTTTACTTTGAATAGTTCTTGACCTCTCGAATTTTCACAGATCATTGCATGTGATAAATCTTTTCTGTGTTGCTGGTTTTACATTAGCATTGGAGTATACCCCGTGTCATAACATATGACTTAGGTTAGAGAAGACAGATAACTGATGCAAATCCATGTACATGTAGTTAAGATGCAATGTGAGCCATAGGGTGGGATCTTATCAATCACTGAATGATGTGTGTAGTGGTGAGAAAGTTGGGAGAATTGTCTGAGAGCAGCACTAAGGAGATTCCTGGTGACAAGAGCAAAAGATCACATTTTCCAACCGTGTGATGAACAGTGACATGAGATGCTTGCTAGCCAGCAGTGAGAAATCTATTTACATCTATTACATCTATATCAATGATTTGGATGAGAATGTAGAACATTTGCAGCTGACACTAAAATAGGCAGTATTGTGGACAGTGAGGAAGGTTTTCAGAAATTGCAGTAGGACCTTGATCAGCTGGGGAAATGGGCCAAGAAATGGCAAACGGAGTTTAATATAGATGAGTATGAGGTCTTGCATTTTGGAAAGTCAAATCAATGTCGGATTTTCATGGTGAGTGGTAGGGCCTTAAAGAGTGTAGTGGAACAAAAGAACTTTGGAGTTCAGGTGCACAGTCTCTGAAAGTGGAGTCACAGGTAGACAGGGCAGTGAAGTAAACTTTTGGCACACTGACCTTCAAAATCAGGGCATTGATTATAAAAGTTGGGAAGTTATGCTCAGTTATACAGGACATTGTTGAAGCCACACTTGGGAGTATTGTGTTCAGTTTTGGTCACCTTGTTATATGAAGGATGTAATTAAACTGGAAAGAGTGCATAAGAAATTTATGAGAATGTTGCCAAGACTCAATGGTTTGAGTTTAAGGGAGATGTTGGGCAAGCTAGGCCTTTTTTCTCTAGAGCGTAGGAGACTGAGAGGGGTCTTATAGAAGTGTATAAGATCATGAGAGGCATGGCTAGGGTGAATGCACTCAGTCTTTTTCCCAGGGTTGGGGAATCGAGGACTCGAGGGCATCCATTTAAGGTTAGAGGGGAAAGAATAAAAGGGAACCTGAGGGGCAACTTTTTTACACAGAGGGTGGTACGCATATGGAATAAGCTGCCATCAGAAGTGGTTGAGGCAGGTACATTAACAACATTTAGAAGGCATTTGGGCAAATGCATGGATAGGAAAGGTTTAGAAGGATATGGGCCAAGTGCAGGGAAATGGGGTTAGTGTGGACGGACATTTTGATCGGCAGGACCACTTTGGGTTGAAGAGCCTGTCTCCATGCTGTAGGATTCTATGTACATCCTCATTATTATGGCACCTTACCTCATTGAGGTAGTGTTTCTCATTCTCCCACTTGTTTGAAGACCTTGAGATGCAGCCTCAGCTACGTTCTGCACAGTTGTACCCAGACTTTCCTGTTTTTAAACTCCAGCTACCTCTCAATGAAGGCCAAGATTTCATTGGCCTTCCCAATTACCAGCTGCATCTGCCTGCTAATGTTTTAAGAACAAGAACACCCAAATCCTTCTCTTCTGCACTTTTTGGAGTGTCTCTCCATTTAAATAAGCGTCTGCATTTTGAGGTTTCCTATCAAAGTGCAGGACCTCACCATTTCCAAGATTAAACTCCATCTGTCAAATTCTTGCACTCTCACTCAACCTAGCTGTATCTTTTTCAGGTTCCTTCCATCCTCATCACAACTTGCCCCTCACACCTATTTTTGCATCATCAGCAGATTGGATACATTACACTCTGCCCCCTCTTCCATCGAGTGGAATTTTCACATTTTTGGGCAATTTACTCTCAGCTGAGATTCTTGGCAAACGAGCTGTCATGCCATGTGATGTCTTCTACATGCAATCCACTCTTCATCATGTAGGAGACGTGGAAATGCTCACTGCTGTCAAGAATTTGTGTCATTGGTGCCATATTTTGAACCCACCTGCACACTAATCCTGATGCTGCAAACCAGATAGTGGTCCAGCTCCATTATTCTGAACAAAATGGCCCACAAAAGGAAATTAACTTGTTGAAATAAATCAAGGCAAACATGAAGCCACACTACACTGTTGTACATGCTCTCAGACCAACTCTAACACCACTTCAGTCTGTTACTCTGGGGCTCAGGACATCTAAGATTGGCACATTGCATGTGCAGTGACACACCAAGTATTCATGGCACTACACTGGATGCATCTTATGGCTCATCTTCATTTCTTCGCGCTCACTGTTATTGGGTTCATTTAGAAGTTTTCAGCCTCTGTGGCTTGCATTGATTTTTTCATGCATAGAGAGGTGCAGCAGCTCATCAAAGTTTGGAACACTTAACAATCAAGGGATGAACATGTTGCGGTACAGAAACATGCTACATTGATATCTCACCTGCAGCTTCTACCTGCAGATTATACAGCAGGCACACTGCATATTGCTTCAAGCAAACAGCCATCTCTGAAAGTCATAATCAATGAGTCATAGAGATACACAGCCCCCAGAAACAGACATCAAACATAGAACATTACAGCACAGTACATGCCCTTCAGCCCTCAATGTTGTGTCGACCTGTGAAACCAATCTGAAGCCCATCTAACCTACACTATTCCATTCTTGTTCATATGCCTATCCAATGACCATTTAAATAGCCTTAAAGTTGGCTAGTCTATTGCTGCTGCAGGCAGTGCATTGCATACCCCTACTACTCTCTGAGTAAAGAAACTACCTCTGACATCTGTCCTATGTCCATCACCCTTCAATTTAAATCTATGCCCCCTCATGCTAGCCATCACTATCCAAGGAAAAAGGCTCTCACTGTCCACCCTATCTAACTCTCTGATTATCTTATATGGCTCAATTAAGTCACCTCTCAACTTCTCTTTAATGAAAACAGCCTCAAGTCCCTCAGTCTTTCCTCGTAAGACCTTACCTCCATACCGGGCAACATTCTAGTAAATCTCCTCTGAATCTTTTCCTAAGCTTCCACATCCTTCCTATAATGCGGTAGCCACACTGGAGTTTTGAAAAGCTACAGCAGGATGTCATGATTCCAAATTTAAATCCCTCTACCAATAAAAGCTAACACACTGTATGCCATCTTAACAACCCTATCAACCTGGGTGGCAACTTTCAAGGATTCATGTACCTAGACACCGAGATCTCTCTACTCATCGACACTACCAAGAATCTTACCATTAGCCCAGTACTCTGCATTCCTGTTACTCCTTCCAAAATGAATCACCTCACACTTTTCCGCATTAAACTCCATTTTCCACCTCTCTGCCCAGCTCTGCAGCTTATCTATGTCTCTCTGTAACCTACAACATTCTTCGGCACTATTCACAACTCTACTGACATGAGTGTCATCGCAAATTTCCTAACCCACCCTTCTGTGCCCTCATCCAGGTCATTTATAAAAATGACCAACAACAGTGGATCTTTGTGATACACCACTAGTAACTGAACTCCAGGATGAACATTTCCCATCACATATCACCCTCTGTATTCTTTCAGCTAGCCAATTTCTGATCCAAACCATTAAATCACCCTCAATCCCATGCTTCCGTATTTTGTGCAATAGCCCACCGTAGGGAACCTTATCAAACGAGGTAAAAACAATGACTGCAGATGCTGGAAACCAGATTCTGGATTAGTGGTGCTGGAAGAGCACAGCAATTCAGGCAGCATCCGAGGACAGGCTTTTGCCCGAAACGTCGATTTTGCCTGTCCTCGGATGCTGCCTGAATTGCTGTGCTCTTCCAGCACCACTAATCCAGAACCTTATCAAACGCCTTACTGAAATCCATACACACCATATTAACCACTTTATCCTCATCGACTGTTTGGTCACCTTCTCAAAGAACTCAATAAAGTTTGTGAGGCATGACCTACCCTTCCCAAAACCGTGTTGACTGTCCTTAATCAGCTTATTCCTTTCTAGATGATTATAAATCCTATCTCTTATAATCCTTTCCAACACTTTACCCACAACTAAAGTAAGGCTCACAGGTCTATAATTTCCAGGGTTGTCTCTACTCTCCTTGTACAAGAGAACAGCATTTGCTATCCTCCAGTCTTCTGGCATTATTCCTGCAGACAATGTTGACATAAAGATCAATGCCAAAGGCTTGGCAATCTCCTCCCTGGTTTCACAAAGAATCCTAGGATAAATCCCATTCAACCCAGGGGACTTATCTACTTTTACACTTTCCAGAATTACTAACACCTCCTCCTTATGCACCTCAATCCAATCTAGTCTGGTAGTGTGTATCTCACTATTCTCCTCGACCACATTGTCTTCTTCCAGTGTGAATACTGATGAAAAGTATTTATTTAGCGCTTCCCCTATCTCCTGTGACTCCACGCACAAACTCCCACTACTATGCTTGATTGGCTCTAATCTTACTTTAGTCATTCCTTTTTTCCTGATATACCTGTAGACCCTTCAGTCCAACTCACCCATACCGATCAGATATCTTAAATTAATCTAGTCCCATTTTCCACCACTTGGCCCATATCCCTCTCAACCCTTCCTATTCATGTACCGATCCAGATGCCTTTTAAGTGTTGTAATTTTACCAAACTCCACCACTTCCTCCGGCAGCTCATTCCATACATGCATCACCCTTTACATGAAAAAGTTCCCCTTAAGGTCCCTTTTAAATCTTACTCCTCTCACCCTAAATTTATGGCCTCTAGTTCTGGACTCCACCAGCTCAGGGAAAAGTCCTTGTTTATTTACCCTATTCATACCCCTCATGATTTTATAAACCTCGATTTGGTCACCCCTCAATCTCTGATGCTCCAGGGAAAACAGCCCCAGCCTATTCGGCCTCTCCCTTTAGCTCAAATCCTCCAACCCTGGCAACGTCCTTGTAAATCTTTTCTGAATCCTTTCAAGTTTCACAACATCCTTCCGATAGGAGGGAGATCAGAATTGTACACAATATTCTAAAAGCGGCCTAATCAGTGTCCTGTACAGTTGCAACATGGCCTCCCAACTCCTATACTCAGTGCTCTGACCAATAAAAGAAAGGACACTAAGTGCCTTCCTCACTATCCTATCTACCCGAGACACCACTTACAGTCAAAGGGGACCAATCTTGACTGGGGCCCAAAAGGATTGTAGTCAACAAGGAGTACCTCCACAATCAGTCAGGGGACTGGACTGACCATAGCTGGCTCTCTGGCTATGGTCAGTCCAGCAGACTAAGTGGCAGACTGGGATTACAAATACATCAGTTGGGGTGCTGTGGGATACAGCAGCTTTGGTGAAGTTTCCTGCAATGAGATAAATGGACGGAGTATGTCTGAAAACAGAGAATGGCAGAGCAGTTGGTGGTGAAACATGAGCAGGAGAGGGAGGTGTCCCCAGTAAGTGGAAATATACACCAGGAAGGGTTAATAGTTTGGGAGAATGAGCAGGATGAGAAATGTTGAATAAACATGATGTTTAGAATAAAACGATTTGTTATCCATGAGCGTCGGTAAGATGAGTGTATAGTTGCAGAGTTTCAGTGAGTGTGGGGAAACAGAGAGAAGGTGGCATTTACCTTTGCAGCATAGGGAACAACAAACTTCACCTTACACAAATGTGCATAGTGTTTCAACCAGGACTCTGCACTTACCAGAGTGCTATCTTTGTCCAGGCTGACTAAGTCTTGTGGCATCCTTTGACAGTCTATAGGGAAAAAAGTATTGCCTTTCCTTCCACCATCCATTCTACCAGCAGTTCTGGGTCTCTGTCTGCAAACTGCCAGGTGTAGTGACTGTAACACAGGCAGCCAGGTGGACCTCATAGAATATGAGTTCCCTGATTGGACTAAATTAACAGCCCCCATCAGGGAGCACTGACTGACAGATAAGAACAGGAATGTCAGCCATCCTGCTCATTGTGAGAGCTGGCCCTGAGGGAGCTTTGAGGGACCAGTGTCAAGGACTCTCCACATGTAAATAAAGGATGATTTGGTGATGGGATACCAGCCATTGTTGACTTGCATTGGTGAAGGGTGGAGGAAGAAATGTCGATGGAGCATGTAGGGATGCTGCAATGAAGACAGAATTGGTGGAAGGCCCAACGAAACAAACATTGAGCTGCTGCTATCGCATTACCACTGTGATTTTCATATTAGTAATTGGCATTGTGTATTTTCTTGGCAAAAGTGAGGACTGCAGATGCTGGAAACCAGAGTTTAGATCAGAGTGGTGCTGGAAAAGCACAACATGTCAGGCAGCATCCGAGGAGCAGAAAAATCGACGTTTTGGGCAAAAGCCCTTCATCAGGAATAGAAACGTCGATCTTCCTGCTCCTCGAATGCTGCCTGACCTGCTGTGCTTTTCCAGCACCACTCTGATCAAAAACATGTGTATTTTCTTGATGAAGGAGAGGCCAACTGGAAGCTGTGTAGAAATTAAATGAGTTGAACAATTAATGATACACTAATCAACAGAATTAAAGTGGCTGCCATTCATTAATAAGATTCTGAACTTGCCGAATAAACCTTAAGAGGATAATTAGAATACTTTTCTTGACATGTTGATTTTTTTTCACCATAATTTCCCACATTTCTCACCATTGCCCATATCACTTAAAGGAGCTGAAAATCATATTAATTTTCAAATAGTTATTGCATTCTGATTTCAACATTGTAATAGCTTGACAACATAAATTCGTGACGAGACCTTCATGTGAAAAAGATCTTCTCACTTTCCACTTAGCTGTTCAAGTGCCTCCTTGGTTACAACTTCTTATTCTCTTCCCTGCAGCAAGAATCATAGTTGGCAGGAATTAAGTTAATTCAAGTCCACTTGCTGGCTCAGGGCCCAGTGACCTTTTGGCTTTTCCAGTTGGCTAATGCTCCTGTTGCAGACAGACGGGGGCCTGATTGTACGTTTGTTTTAGTATTCTGGGATGTATACAGTCCAGGTTTGGTAACGCTTCTAGTTTTAGCTGCATTATCTTTTCTGATACAGCTCCATCTTAAAATAAGAAAGAAAGCTTGCATTTATTCAGCAGATTATTGCACCCAGGATTTCCCAAAACACATTGCAGCCAGTCAATTAGATCCTGGTATACTTAATCATTACTAAATAAAAACCAAAAGAACTATGAATGCTAGCAATCAGAAACAAAAACAGAAACTGCTGGAAAAGCTCTGCAGTATGGCAGACTTTGTGATAACAAGAGTCAAGATTAGAGTGGTGCTGGAAAAGCACAGTAGGTCAGGCAGCATCTGAGGAGCAGGAAAATCGACTTTTCGGACAAAAGCCCTTCATCAGGAAAGGCATTTGCCTGAAACATTGATTTTCCTGCTCCTTGGATGCTGCCTGACCTGCTGTGCTTTTCCAGCACCACTCTAATCTTGACTCTGATCTCCAGCATCTGCAGTCCTCACTTTCGCTTATGTGATAACATGAGTCTGCTATTACTCATAACCCATTGTTAACCACTAACAGCCACCGTTAATAGTCGAGAGTGTGGTGCTGGAAAAGCACAGCAGGTCAGGCAGCATCCGAGGAGCAGGAAAATCGACGTTTTGGGCAAATGCCTTTCCTGATGAAGGGCTTTTGTCCGAAATGTCGATTTGCCTGCTCCTTGGATGCAGCCTGACCTGCTGTGTTTTTCCAGCACCACACTCTCGACTCTAATCTCCAGCATCTGCGGTCCTCACTTTCGCCTAGTCCCTGCTAATAGCTAATCATCTTCCTAGCCAGATTGTTATCCATTCCTTTGTTTGTCCAGCTGTTTCATAGAATTCCTACAGTGTGGAAACAGGCACTTCGGCCCAACAAATCCATACCGACCCCCCCCGAAACGGAACTCACCCAAACCCATTCCTCTGACTAATGCACCTAACCTACACACCTCTGAATATGATGGGCAATTTAGAATGGCCAATTCACCTAGCCTTCACATCTTTGGATTGTGGGAGGAAACCAGAGCATCCAGAGGAAACCCACACAGATATGGGGAGAATGTGTAATCTCTACACAGAGAGATGTCAGAGGCTGGAATTGAACCTGGGCTTTTGGTGCTGTCAGGCAGCAGTGCTAACCACTGAGCCACCATGTCACCCCGCTTCTTCTCTCTCTTTGGGTTCTATCCCACTGATCGTTTCTTCCTTACTGCCTCCCCTCACCCTCTTCAGCATACCGACATTTTCCTAACTACCATCAGTTCTGAGGAAGGGGCACTCGATTCGAAATACTAACTTTGATTTCTCTTCACAGATGCTGCCCGAACTGTTGAGCTTTTCCAGCAATTTCTGTTTTTGGTATTGAATTATTATTGGCATTATTGCTTTGGCAAATTGAACTACAGATTTGAAACTTGCTTCAAATTTTGCAAGCAATTGTAATTTAATTAGTTTTTTGCTTGCTCAGGAAATATGACAACTAAAGGGAGGTATAAGATGGTGAACCTCACAACCCCTTCCCCTTACTCTCAGCTCGCTCCCAAATGCAGGTCTGTGTCCTCTCTCACCCCTTCCCAGGCTGTTAAAATGCTGGCTGCAGTGCAGGAAATTAAAGATGTTAAGATCCTGTTGTTTGATTCAGCAGGAGTTACACATTCCAGGAAATTCTGTGGTATCCCTGACTCCCTCCCCGCTTCCCAAAGCTTCTTCCCTGCTGACAAATGTCAGGGCTTGCAATGCAGCATTTTGCACAAGTCTTGGTAAATTAACCAGCACTTCACACATCGTTTTGGATCGTTATTGGTAGCATATTCAGTGGACATTTTGGGAGGTCTTCCTCTTCTGACAGTGTAGTGAGAGGTGAAACATAAGGGGCAGTTAGGGAACAAAACCTGTATGAAGGTTAGAATGGAAGGTTAGAATCTGTTTAGTTCAAACTAGGAAACCTGCAAGGAGAAAGTGAGATGCTGACGATCAGAATTTCCCCTTGCACATTGTCAACAATTGCTCCAGCACATCTCCTCCACTCCTCCCCCCCACCCCCTGCCAGTCTTCACCTTCCATCTCACTAATCTTCGGATACAACACATTATCATCACCATTTCTGCCACCAACAATCAGACCCCACCGCCAGAGATATAACTCCCTTATATCTCCCTCCCCACCCTTTCAGCATTTCGCAGAGACCACTTCCTCTGTGACTCCCTCGTCAGGTCCATGCCTCCCACCAATCCACCCTCCACTCCTGCACCTCCTCTTGCCACCGCAAGAGGTGTAAAACCTGCACTCACACACCTGCCTCACCTTTGTCTAAGGCCCCAAAGGATCTTTCCACATCCAATTTAGATTTTCCTGCACCTCATCTACTGTGTCCGTTCTCAATGTGGTCTCCTCTACACTGGGGAGACAGGACGCCAATTCCCAGAATGTTTCAGGGAACATCTCTATGACTTCTTACTTTTATTCAATGTTTTCCCACTTAGAAATGTTTTATCTGCTGAAATGAAATTTTTCTCTCTGACGTTTCAAGATTATATTTCATTGTTCTTTATTCTTTGGCCTCCTCCAATGTGCTGTAAGTCTTGTCTCTTTGCTTACTTAAGCAAGTTTAAGCTGTTGATGAAAGAACAAAGTTTGGAAAACAAAGAATGGGGTGAGGAAGACTGAATTATAAAGTGGTAACTGGGAAGAAATTTAACATAGGGAAATTAAAGGTGTGAAAGAAGAATGGAGAAATAGAATTGGAATGAGGGTTGCTAAGTAGTGAGGAACTCATATTTACAGGGATAGACTGCATGCACTTCTGCTTTTGCCCAACTGTTTCATTGGAATATGCTTATATCCATGTATAGACAAGGTTAATAATTTGATATAATTTGATATAATTATATAATATAATTTGATATAATTGATATAATAATATAATTTGATATATTGTTACAAATGTCTTTAAGTTCTGCAGAAGTGCAGCATTTTCCAAAAGTGGTTTGGATCATCAGTTATCCTACAGACACTGAATCATAATATAATTTCTAAATCCTCTGTTGAAGCTAATGTTATTTTCAAAGTCCCATTGAAGAGTTTAACATGAGAGCAAGGAAGCAACTTATCAAAGATAATGTTATAGTCTTAAAAGTATGAAGCAGCGTACTAAGTATCAAGTTCAGTAAATCCTTGAACAAAATTCAAGCAGTCATCCCAGAGCCCAATGATTTGGTTCTTCTCTCATGACTTCACCAAAGCGTAATTTCCTGTGTGCAGACCAGCTCATAACAACTGCGCAATTAATAACATTGAACCTTTCCCCGATTTCAGTTACTGTATTTTTTGAGAATAGATTACCATATTTAAATCCTGGAACTGCTGTTAGTATTGGTGGCTCTCCTCCAAATTAAATGTGAACCTCAAGTAAGTAACATCAGTATCACCATTTACAAATAGGAAGATGTGTAAGGTATGTATAGTAAAAATGGTAATTTACTTAGAAGCTGCATACAGAGTATTGATCATTTACAGTGATTGCAAAATATGTAATTTATTATAGGTGACAAAAATGTCCTATTTAGTTTAACCTTTTCAATTTTCTTTGAAATGCATCAAGACTAATTTTGGCTTCATCTCCTAAGCAATTAAGTTGCTGTGATGATGCATTACTAATAAAAGGCTGGTGCACTTTAATTCCTAAGTGCTTTGTTCTTTAGTTGACATGTGACTGTAGAAAGGGTAATAAGGTTCATTTTTAGCAGAGTGGAATACAATAGGTAACAGTGAACTTATAACAAAAACGTGGTTCAGCCACACTGAAAGTACTCCGTGAGGGTGACTGTGCATTCTACAAAAATAACAATTCCGATGCCAGAGAAAATACAGAAAATAGTTACAACTATGGTAGCAGAGAGAGAGAGCATGCAGTTACCAGGGTATGTTTAACATGGAGATTTTATTAGCTGCAAGAGAAACTAATAGAAGACTCCTGTTAATTATTGGGCGGATGTGAAAAGAAGATTGAGGGTGTCTCCAGAATAAGGGGCATAAATACAAAATGGTTACTAATAGATCAAATAAAGATATGAGCAGAATCATGTTTATACAAAGAGTGATGAAGATGTGAAAGTTGTCACATGGATTGTTTGAAGCAGTTAGCTTTGATGCATTTTACAGTAGGGCTTCCCAAGTAGAGGCCTGGGGTCACAAGTGAGGGCAGGAATTAATTTTTTTATGGTGCAAGCTCTGAGGCAGAAATGGCCAATGTGGTGCTCTGATCAAGTTATAACAGCTGTACTGATGCCCTTCTGGTCTAAATGTTCCCACTGAGGGGTTGTGACAATTTTCAAACCTTGAAATGCAGTCAAAGAGGATGAAGGTTTAGAACGCATCAATTTAAAGGGTGACTTAATGCATAAGTGAGAACAGAAGGCAATTGGGGCAGGCTGGGAAGAATTAATTAGAGCATTCAGAGGTTGTGTAGAAATCACCTCCAGCACTGACCACATAGCCAAATGGTCTGTTTGTACGCAACTCGTAATAGCAATGAAACTGCAAACGCAAACTCAGTAGCAGAAATGTGCGTTGTCAATTTTGCAATAATTTTGCAGTTTTTTGTTGTAATTATTATGATGAGGAATATTGGTGTTGGAAAATTTGAATACTTTCATTGTCAGACTTGCTCTTAGCTTAAGAAAGAACCCTACCACAGCACCATGTGATCTTCCATACAGCAAAAATAGATGGATAATTTTACAGTGTTTATTTGCACACATTTTACAAATAGGTGGATTAAAACCATCAGATAATTACTTCTTACTCAAAATTCTGCCAACAGGGCATTTATACCATTAGTTCAAGGTAGGCTGTAATTGAAGTCCCAAAGCTGGAACTCATGCAACTCATATTTGAAGTGAACAAAATTGATTTATTAAGCTTTATATGTAATTGCTAGTGTATTAAAATGAGGGCTTTAATTTCAAATTTGGTGTTATCTATGCTGTTAATCAGCTGTTATCTCTGCCTTTCAGTGCCCATTATACTCCCTGTTCCATCATTCCCATTATTAATTAATTCAGAAGCATTTCCTGGGATAGAATTTCTACAAATCTTTGTTTGATTTGTCAAAATATTGTACTAATTTGGATTTTGTCCAATAAAGTACTGTTTAATGTGCTTTAGAATATGCATTAAGGTTATTTGACAGTGATTAAATAATAGCGACATCATATAATAAGATAAACTTTGCACTAGTAATCTTTGTCAAGGCATCTCCCACTCTCCCATCATAACCTTGAATAGAAAGTGTTGGAAACCCTGGATAATTATGAACCTCCTGCAGGAGTAAGCAAAAAAATGTAGTCATTAGGATTTGTATCCATTTGTCATGCACCAGAGCCTGGATTTTCACTTCTAACTCAGGTAATGGGAGTTTGGGAAAATTCCTGGAACCAGACATGCCTGCATAGCGGGTTATTTATACTGGGGTGACATGTGAAGGATATACGCTGATTGAAGTTGGCCACAGGGGTTGCTAAATGCCCAAGGTGAGTTATTTAAATGGTTGCATTGGTGCTTTTGGACTGCATTCCAGCTATTTACTCTAACAGTATGCCCTCCAACTCCATCCCTTCTATCCCTCAACCCCAACCAATCCATATGGCCCCATCTAGATCCCCCACCTCAGAGAACCCATATACCCAATCATGCCCAAAGTCTTTTATAGTCCTATGCCAACTTACATACCATCCCTGACCATTACATACTTCATGCCAACTCATGCAAAATCTACTATGGGCAGATCCTCTGAAGACACATTGAGATGAAATAAATAAAAGGTCCAAACATAAACTAACTGCATGGAGGCTGGTATCCCGTCAACAAATCACTTTTTATTTACACGTGCATTATACAAGGGCTCTGACTAGACAGCTCAAAACTAGACCCTAGACTGAGGAGATCTTCTGAATCTCCTATGTCAGCCAGGGCGCCCTGAGTGACCCATGTTAACAGCCCCACTTGAGAATCTCATAGTTAATGAGATCCACTTGGCCCTGGTTCTAATCGCTACAAAATATCTATTGTACAGCTAATTGTATTTTTGAAGATCCCATTCATAAAGTCCATTCCAAACACTGAAATCCTGTGAAATCTCTTATTAAAACACATAAAAGATAACTAATCAGTTAATAATCTCTGAGCTGACAATCAGACCTTGAACTTATTATCTTCCCCCTCTACCTCTACATCTGCCCTTCCCAAAAAAGCAGACCACCTCTGAGATACTGATTGGTTGTGGAAAGCACTGAAAATGTCAACATTCAAAGGCAGTTTGGTGTGCCTACTAATGAGTCACAGTATGTCAGCCTAAAGCAATTAGGAGAGCAGCTATAGTAAGTTTAACTTTATTACGTAAAGAATAGTTTATGCATGTAAATAAAAACTACTACAATTATGTAGAACCTTCGTGAACCAGCATCTAGAGTATTGTGCAAGCTTTGGTCTACTCATGAAAGGAAGCATGTACTGACTTTAGAACAAGTGCAATAAGGTAAACGAGGTTGTTTTCTGGCATGAGGGAAAATCATGCAGAGGTTGAGTAGACAAGGGATATATTGTCTAGAACTTGTAACAATAAGAGATGACCTTAATGATGCATAGACAATTCTGAAAGTGCTTGGCAGTAGCGATGCTGGGAGGATGTTTCCTCCGTAGAATCCTGAGTGGTCACAATTTCATAATAGCGTAAGAATATAAGAAATATGAGCAGGATTAGATGATTTGACTCCTAAAGCCTGCTCTATCATTATTTTAGATTGTGGTTGACCTGATTGTGGTCTCTACTTTCCTGTCTATCACTATATTCTTTGACTTGCTTGTCAGTTAATAATTTAGCAATCAACCTTAAAAGTAGACTTTACCTGCACTGCTCTCTGGAGAAGAAAATTCCACAGACTGATGACCCTCTGAGAGAAAGGTATATTCACCTCCATCCTAAATGGGAAACCCTTTTTAAACAATGATCCTTTGTTCTAGCTCTTTCAGTATTCATTCTCTCAAGTATCTTCAGAATCAGATGTTTCAAACAAATCAATTTTCATTCTTCTAAATTCCAATAAATTGAGGCTCAACCTATCCAACTATTCCTGAAGGATAGCTTCATCCAGGATTTCAACTGAATGAACTTTCTTTGCAGTGCTTCGAATGCATTTATGTCTTTCTTTGGGACATGGAATCCAGTACTATACTCCAGATTTGGTTTCACTAATATCCTGCACAACTGGAGGAAAGGAACCTTTCCTGGATAGTAATCTTTAGTTCCAGTCCTGTAGCTTACCAAGTCACAACACCCAATACCATCAGCATCTTCACTGAAAATCCTCACTTGATGAGGGTAGAAACTAACTGCCTCTTCTGACTCTCCTCCAACTCACCAATGTTCAACTTTGAAATGAAGTTAGAAACAACCTCTTCAGTTGGTCTATTATCCATGACAATGGCTGGATTAAGGATGAGTATGGGTATCATAGGTTTAAGGTAAACGCCTTTGCTGTCGAGTATGGTGAGAAGGAAGTGCCTTCTCTGTCCATGCCTGATGGCCATGGTTGCTGAGGGCAGCCTTGTTTGTAGTGCCCAGCCCTGTCACAGTACCAACACCTTTTTACAGCATCTGTTAGTTGGGATCATACACATGAAGCTGTGGGAGAAAGGACTGGATCTGTGCTTGCTGTACAGCAGAGTGTTCTGACTGCCTCTGCCTCTTCAGTCATCTGCACCAACAGTCATCACCCTGTTGGTAGCCTCTTCCTGTTCTGAGGAGTCTAATCTTTCCCTGTGATCTGGATGATTTGACCCTGCAATTCAAAGAAGGATGGTTGAGGTTTATATCTATGAAGCCTTCTCCCCTCCATTCAGGCTCTCACTGCTTCAGTTAGACGATCCTTGAGTTTCCTGTCCCTGGTAGATGTGGAGGAGGATTGCAAGAGGCTAATACGGTCAAACAACTTCACCAGTTCTCGGAGTACGGAGACTTGCTTATCTTCATGGAATCTCTGCTCTAGCTGTGCCAGACTATTGCTGCCTCCAAAAACTCAGATTCACTGTAAGTTTGTTTGACCATCTATGCCTCTTCCCAGTATTTCCACACAAATGTCCTGCTGGGAATGTCACCTGTTTGCTTGTGTTGAAGCTCCTATATGTCATAACCAGATGTGCATTCTCATACATGTCTTCAACCACTGGATCATCAGGTATTTCTGGTCAACGTTTTAAAATGAGTGATGCCCTTTCAAGACAAAGATGAGAAAAATTTCTTTCTCCCACTGCTTTGTGACTTTGGAATTCCCTGTCTTAGAAGGAAGAGGTGGTAGAGTCATTGTATCTTTTTAAGACAAAGGTGGGTAGGTTTTTATTAAGCAACAAAATCAAGACTTATCTAGGTTAGATGAAAATGTGGAATTCGAAACACAATCACACAGCTGTAATCTTATTGAATAGTGGAACAGACTTGGGGATTGAATGTTCTGTGTTCATATGAATCCATCCAGCCTACCACTCGTTGGCAAGTAGAATATCTGTTGAGGTGTACTGCCTCCTTTCTCCATAGCATTAAGAGAATGCACATAGGAGCTTCTGTCTGGATTTGTCCATAAGATCTGATTTCCTCTGCTGATGCCCATGCCTCCAAACAGAGCAGGAACAGCTCCAGCTTCCCTCATCTGCATTACCTGTTTCAATTCCTCCACTATTCACTCTTCCTTGGCCAGGCACCTTTCAACCTCATCCACCATTACTTGATGCCTGCACTGGGGTCCTGCTGACTACACCACAAATGTAATGTGTGATTTAAATGCATGGATACTTGAAGACCATGAAACAGGGATTCCTTATTCCACTTGTGTCATGTTTTTACAAGCATGATGGGAAATTAAGGTTAAACTATAAAAATATTATTTACATGGAATTTAGCCTGTTGTTCACCTCCAATTGAGGAAATCCTTTGTCTATTTGTCTCTGTTTCTCTATCTCCATGAGAACGTTTTCCAACAGAGAATCCCTCTCTCCAGAGAGGGTTGGCTCAATGTCACTTGTTTGGTGCCCTCCCTCATTGTTGCCCCCTGTTGCTGGAGTCCTTGTTAATTGAGGTGGCAAAATAACTGATGCAAAAATATGACAACAAAGCACCAGCAATTAAATGTGAGTTTTGTCTTTTGATTTATCTCAGTGTTATAGTTTGGCATTTATTGGAGTTGTTGTTTGAAACTGCTATGTTTTGCAATGTTTGAAGCAGTATAAGAAAGTGACCTCAGTCGGAACATTGAAAGTAGATTGGGAGTTAAGCAATAAGCTGTGATAATGTTGGGTGCAGAATACATTCGTGCATTGTGTCAGAGGTTTAGGATGAGGCCAAGCCATCAAACCAGCATCTGTCACATTTGTATGATGTCATAATCATGTGATTTTAGCAAATTCTAGAATGCAGTTCAACCACTCAGCTGAAAGGACCATTGTTGATTTAGTTTTTGAATGACTTTGCAACAGGAAAAGCAGAAGCAAGACACAGTTAAAGATTTACTTCAGTGTGGCTTCCCTTTGAGAAAAAGATAAATCTGTTGCATCATTGTTTAAACAGTTATTTCTGAATGATGTTAATTTTGCTACCAGAAGAACAATTTTCTTTATGTAATCTTCCATCAATCCAAAATACATGTTGCCACCTTCAAGTCTTTTCTTCCTTTTCGATTAGAATGGTAAATGTCTGGCACTGTGATTTATTATGAGGCCACACGGGACGACACTTTGGGAAATTATATTTGAGACTAAATGCCATTTCAACTTACCCTTAACATTCTACTTCAAGTGTGGCAGAATATTATAATTTATTTTGAAAAGTATTTAACAAGAAAGAAGAAGAAAACTTGAAATTGCTTCTGTCTCATTTAAAGCACAAGCCCACACATTACACACAATGAATTTCACTTATGATGCACTCTAACAATTTGCTCTACTGCAAAGCTCCTATCAGAGGTAAAAAAACAGCCAATCAGAAGGGTGTTTGTAGCACAATGGTAGTTGATTAGAAATATTTTAAGAAACATGCATGTCATATGTTACTTTATTTGCATTGGTGGAAGGTGTTTGGAGTAATGTCAGATTGAAATTCTGATGCCATCACACCTAGAGTTTTCTGGTTAAATGCCGTGTGAATCTGAAAACAGGTTATTTAAGACAATTAATGGCCAGTTGACTAGGATGTTACAGGCCTATTTCAGTTTTGCAGAAAGCACACTGGGGCAGTGTCAGAGTCCTGGCAAACCCAGATGGAAGTTAAATTTAGTGCTGCATTTGACTGTGCTGAATAAGCACAGCCATACAAATTAGCTGCACGCTATGGGAGTTCAGATATCTGGGGCTTTGGAATCGAGCATGTATAGTGCCAGCTGAATGCTCCAACCTTCAACCTGTGCCCCTCTCCTCTACCTCTTCTGTGCTTGGGTAAAAAGGTTTTCCCAGTCCGCTATATCCAACCCCTTCATTCTTTTATAGTCACTTCTCAGCCTCCACTTTTCAAAGGTCAACACCCCAAGCCAATCCAATCTTTCCTCATAGCTGAAATTTTCAAGTCCTGGTAAATCTATGTCAGTCTCCTCTATACTTTCTTGAGAGCAGTTTTGTCCTTCTTGTAATGTGGTGACCAGAACAGTTGATGAAATTCCAGCCTTGGCCTAACCAGTATTGTATTTGTTCCAGTATTACATCCAGGCTTGTGCATTCAATATTTTTCGCAATGAAGCAAATCATTTCATATGCCACTTGTCCATCCACCTTCAAGGAGGAGAAAGTGAGGTCTGCAGATGCTGGAGATCAGAGCTGAAAATGTGTTGCTGGAAAAGCGCAGCAGGTCAGGCAGCATCCAGGGAACAGGAGAATCGACGTTTCGGGCATAAGCCCTTCTTCAGGAAGGGCTTATGCCCTTCCTGAAGAAGGGCTTATGCCCAAAACGTCGATTCTCCTGTTCCCTGGATGCTGCCTGACCTGCTGCGCTTTTCCATCCACCTTCAAGGCCCTGTGGACACACACTCCAAGATCTCTTACTTTGTCCACCCATCTCAATAACCTCTCACTTATTGTGCATTACATTGCTATGTTTGAACTCCCTAAAAGTATTACCGTACACATTTCCTGTTTGAATTCCATTTGCCACTCTTCTACTCACTAAACCCATTGATTTCTTCCTGTAAGTGACAGGCATTTTCTTTGCTATCTGTTATCCAGGTAATGTTTGCGATACTTGCAAAAATAAGTTGTGAAGCGGGCATAAAGAAGTTACAAAAGAAAAAGGATAGTCTCAGTGAGTGAGCAAAGACTTGGCAAATAGAGTATAATGTGAGAAAATATGAAATTCTCCATTTTGGTAGGAAGAATGAAAAAGCAGCATATGATCTAAATGATGAAAGGGTTTAGAACTCTGAGATAATTAAGGATTTGAATGTCTTTGTGCATATATCACAGAAGTTTGGAATGCAGGTACAGCAAGGAATAAGGAAAGATAAGTCATAGAGTCATAGAGATGTACAGCACGGAAACAGACCCTTCCGACCGACCCGTCCATGCCGAACAGATATCCCAACCCAATCTAGTCCCACCTGCCAGCACCTGGCCCATATCCCTCCAAACCCTTCCTATTCATATACCCTTCCAAATGCCTTTTAAATGTTGCAATTGTACCAGCCTCCACCCCTTCCTCTGGCAAGTACTAGAATGTTGATATTTATTGTGAGGAGAATTGAACATAACAGTATGAAGGTAATATTTAATTATATGGGGCACTGATGAGATCACATCTGAGTATTGTTTCTAATTTTGGTCTCCTAATGAATGAAGGATGTAAACTTGTATGAAGTGCTTCAGAGACCACTTCTACTTGGAATGGTTGCCTTATAAGGAAAGGTTGGACAGGGCCAGGCTTGTACCTGCTGGCATTTAGAACATTAAGAGACAATTTGACTGAAACACAGAAGATCCTGAGCAGTTTTCACAGGGTGGGTGTGGAAAGTTTGTTTCCACTTCACGAAGCATCTTGGACTAGAAGCTTGGAACTCAGTCCCTGAGAAGGAAATTGAATCAGAGTCTTTTAACATGTTTAACATCTGGTTCTGGTTCTGGCAAATTAAGAATAGAATCCTGATGAGGAAGGTGATGTAAGGTTATCGGAGAGGTAGGCTGTAAAGTGGAATAATCAGATAAATCTTATTGAATGTTCAAGCAGACTTGATGGGCTGAATGGCCTGCTGTTCCTAATTTCTATGTCCGTACAATTCATTCCACGGTCTAGTAAGAATTCCCAAATGCATGGTATTATAGACAGCAGGTATGTGACCATGAATTGCTTACAGACCCATCAGTATCTTCCATTAGCAAGGTCTATAGCCATTGAAAAGGATCCTGGAGATGTGTGAGCATTAACCTGTTAGCAACCACAAAACCCACAAACTTGGACAGTCCCAGATGCCTGAGCTGTTACATTATCCCCCACCTCCTTGCTGCCGACCGTCAAGGTTAAACGTTTGGTAATGGGCTACTCATTGAAGAGGTGTTTGCTAATATCAGTGAGGAGCCCAGGACTAACACAGAAAAGAATTAAAATACGAACCAATGTGTAACCTGAGCCACCATCAGGGAGACTATAGAACTTCTTAAGTTGCTTTGCCACTGTATGCTGTCTTTAGCTGCGCTATGTCGGACACTCGGTACTCTATTCACGAACGTTCAATGTTTGATAGCAATTTGAGAGGACTGTACTCTTGGAAGATTCCTTTCCATCATCTTCCTATCCTTCTGAGTGTGCAATGGCCACCAAATGCTCATCTGAACTCATTCTGGTTGTGGTGGAATTTGTGATCCATGAAACAGTCATCCATATGCATGACCTGCATTAAATCAAGTGGCTTCTCAAGCTCAGAAACCCACAGAGATTGTTTGAGCAGCTTGAGGCACTTCCTGAACACGTGGCACTCAGTTGTAATTGTTAATCCATTTGAATTAGAAATGTATAATGACCTTATATTGAAAAGTTTATTTTTAATGTACTGGCTGTTAAATAACTCTGCTGCTACTTTCCTTTCCCAAATTGAACTAACCAAAGACAATTTAAATATTTGCTTCAGCTTTATAAGAATCACTGAGAGACTAAACACAAACAGTTTAAACATTAGATATTTAAAAACTTCTGTTAATCTATGCTCATCTTAAATTCTGCTCCACTGCTTTGAGTTAGGCATGAGATATTCCTCCCTCCAATCATCAAGTTCTCAGTTTTCACTTGTATTCAGTCCATTCTAATTGTGATTCATCCAGTTTTGTCATCATGTACTTTGCTTAAAATGGGTGTAAATTGAAGAGTACTTTTTTATTGTATTATTGCAGCTTGTTTTCTCAAATGATGGTCTCACACGCACACAGATTTCCAGTTAGTTTGTTGAATCTCAGTAAATTAACAACTGGTTTGTAGCTAGCTGAGCAGGAGGAATTCAGCAGTATGTGATAAATAATCCATAAGGAAAGTCCCAACCACCTCTTCCTCATTTTTTGTGTTGCCATAAGTTTACTCATGAACATCTTGATTCTCAGCACTGACCTCCAGGTGAACTGGAATAGTTATATCAGTATTCTCATTACAAGTGTGAGGCAGAGGCAAGCTATGCTGTCAAGTAGTTCATCTCCTGATGTTTCAGTTTCTTTCCATTTTGTGCAGTGCTCAATGCAGTATGTGATGATAGATTCACATTGAACTGAATCTGCTCTAAAATGCTTGACACCTTCCAGGACAATGCAGTCCATTTGCTTAGAGTCCTTGAGATTGAAGTCATTATAAATGTTACTTCTCACAAACTTCATAAGCATTCCAAAACAGCTACTGAATGAAATTCAAAAACTCACCAAATTTACTCCTTAAACATAAAACCTACTTTGAGAAGGAGTAAAACACAAAGATCTTTACGGCACCTGCAATACCCATCCAAATTGTATGGCATATTGATTGCCATATATGTTACTCTTACTTCATTACTGTTGGGGCAAAATCCTGGAATTCCTTTCCAAACTTTGTCATAGAAACAGTATTATCACAAAAGCTACTGTAGTTAAAGGAAAGGATTTATCAATGCCATTTTTCAGTGTAATCAAAATTATGGGCAATCTATTCCATAAAATACAAAATATTTTATATTGCTTGAGAAACTATGATAAAAAGATAAGAGATTCAGGACGATCTGGATCAGTATGCAGTTATTATTGAAAAGGCAAATGACTGTATGCAGTAAGTATATGCATTATTCAATAGCAATATGTGGTTTTAAGGGAGTTTCAGGCTCGGTTGACTTCTCGACCCCCTGATGGTGCATGGCTTGCTGTGTTCTTCCAGCCTCCTGCTTGTCCGTCTGGATTGTAGCAACTATTGCGGTTGAGTACTGTCAATAAAAATATCAGCTTACTTCTCCCCAGTGTTTTTCTCTCTCTCCCCAGCTCCTGTTTTCCTAATTCCTCAGCATCCAGTACATTCCTTCATTGCCTGTTCCAATTGCACGTAACACAGTGTGGCAAGATGATACAGCACATTGTGTTCATACTATACGGAGGAGCTCCCCTCCAAAGAGCAGAGCTGCAACTTAAACAACCTTATACTGAGCTGCATCATGTCCCTGGTTGAGGGGGTTATGCAGTGGTCCTCTGAGTCATGGTTGCAGTGGTTATCCATTGTTCCCCAGTGACTAGCCTTGGATCCTCAAAGTCACCAGGTACATGAGAGTGCTCCAGAAGGCAGCTGCCAGGATAGTGGGCACAAACCTCCAGGAAGTGATCAGGGTGATCTCAGATCTCTTGAACAGTGAATAAATTACCCTTCCTGTTGATGAATTCTGCAGTGTTGTTATACAGCTCTCTCAGTGTCAGACCTCTGTGTGTGACCTGCTTCACTTGGGGAAGCCAGCTATGGTCCTGAGTTCCACTGCCTAGTCTGCAGCACTGACCTCATCTTGGGAAAGCAAACGGAACTGGTGTGATCTTGCACTTTGATCACTGTCCTGCTGCTTTTGGAGGTGAATGGTTGAGAGATCCCACACAGGTTACCCATCACTCCCTGGAAGGAGCTACTTGTGTCAACGTTCCATGCCTCAGTGACATTTACAGCCACTGGGAAAGGATGGCCTCCCACTACTGCAGCCCTCAGGTCCCTCTTCATTGTGGGACATAGGGAACCTGCCTCACCTTGCCAGGGACCTGGATTCGATTCTACCCTGTGGTTACTACTTGTATGGGGTTTGCACATTCTCTATGTCTTTGTGGGCTTCCTCTGGGTGCTCTGGTTTCCTCCCACAGTCCAAAGATATGCAGTTAGGTGGATTGGCCATGGGAAATGCATGAGTTAGAGGATAGGGTAGTGGGGTGGGTCTGGTGGATTGGTGTGGACTCAATGGGCTGAATGGACTGCTTCCACACTGTAGGGATTCTATGATTTTATGTTCAATCTCAGTTTTGCAGCAACTTCATGAAGGTGCTGCATTAGCTGAGCAACCACCTAATGTCATTGAGAAGGGAGTGCCTGCAGTGCCTATACCTACCATGAACCTACATGAAACATTAAACCTCACACAGCATTCAGTACAGACCATCGTAGCACTTATATGGCAGATGAAGAAACAAAGTTGTGTACCTTACACAAGACTCATGGAAGTTGCACGAAAAGTGGCTCCCTTCATTTTGGTTGTTGCTCATCATTTCAACATAGTTGAGATGCCCGAGTCAGTTTGCAAGCATCATTTACATGTCGTAAATTGGCTTTGACCAACATCTAATCCCTAAGCACTTTCACAGTGTGGACTGGTTGGGTCGAAGGGCCTGTTTCCACACTGTAGGGAATCTAATCTAATCTAATCTAATCTAATCACTCTACATACATAACAAAAAAGTGATTGCGAATTAAATGTAGCTGGGTTTTGCAAATGGCTCCTTCATGTTTTTTCTTGTTCCAATCTAGAGGCGTCCAACAGACACTTCTATCCCTCAAACGGACACTTATTCCACCCACCCTGAGTATAGCTACCTCTTGATATGATTGCTGATATGCAGTCCCACTGATTGCTGCCCCTACAGGACAGACTGCTGAGCATCCCTTAGACTGTTTTGGGACATACCCTGTGACCTTGAGCATCCCAAGGGGATGACTGACCGTGTTGAAGCCCCTGGATTGTGTATGGATGGTACCCATGACTGATGGGATACCCAGCTGCCTGCTCACCCCCTTGACAGGACAGAGATCTAACCCACACCAGTTTCTGACATGGCAATTTCCTTGAATGCACATTCAATGTGTTTGCCATGAAGGCAGCTGGCAGATACTGTAGATATTAGATTGCCCTTTCAGTGCGCCTTTCACCAAGTTGTGCCCGATTCAGGACAGTTCCATACTGACAAGTCTGTCTGTTTCCTGAGGAAGGGCCTGTGCCCGAAACGTCGAATCTCCTGTTCCCTGGATGCTGCCTGACCTGCTGTGCTGTTCCAGCAATAAAGTTTCAACAACTGTCTGTGTATCTGCACTAATGATCACCTCAAAATGACAGTGATGATAACGTTTAGCTCTCGCTGAAGCACCAAAGTGCCAACAGGTGTAGTATGGAATGGCATGGCAAGGCATAGATGTTGAAGATATGCAGGTAGGTATCAAGTGAGCAAGCATTAAGAATGCAAGTGAGCAGCCCTGAGGTGCAGCCTGGTCCATTCTGTGAATCAGGTGCCTGTCCCTGCAAGCAAACCGTTCCTGCTGCAGCCTTCTCCAGGTCAGTTGCCAATGTGCCTTCAATGCATGTCTGCATTTCCTAAGTGGCCTGCTTGTATATTGTAGAGGTTCCATGATGGTTGGGATGGTCAATACCAAATGCAATATCCTTGGATGATGGTGAACGTTGTTTGTGCCCATAGTTTGCACACTGACATATTGTCAGCCAGTAACTAACATGGAGGCATTTGGTTACAGAACTGGCTCAAAGGTAGAAGACAGAGGGTAGTGATGGAGGGTTGTTTTTCAGACTGGAGGCCTGTGACCAGTGGAGTGGCACAAGGATCGGTACTGGGTCCACTACTTTTCTTCATTTACATAAATGATTTGGATGTGAGCATAAGAGGTACAGTTAGTAAGTTTGCAGATGACACCAAAATTGGAGGTGTAGTGGACAGCAAAGAGGGTTATCTCAGACTACAACAGGATCTTGACCAGATGGGCCAATGGGCTGAGAAGTGGCAGACGGAGTTTAATTTAGATAAATGCGAGGTGCTGCATTTTGGGAAAGCAAATCTTAGCAGGACTTATACACTTAATGGTAAGGTCCTAGGGCGTGTTGCTGAACAAAGAGACCTTGGAGTGCAGGTTCATAGCTCCTTGAAAGTGGAGTCACGGGTAGATAGAATAGTGAAGAAGGCATTTGGTTTGCTCTCCTTTATTGGTCAGAGTATTGAGTACAGGAGTTGTGAGGTACACGACATTGGTTAGGCCACTGTTGGAATATTGCATGCAATTCTGGTCTCCTTCCTATTGGAAAGATGTTGTGAAACTTGAAAGGGTTCAGAAAAGATTTACAAGGGTGTAGCCAGGATTGGAGGATTTGAGCTATAGGGAGAGGCTGAACAGGCTGGGGCTGTTTTTCCTGGGGTGTCAGAAATTGAGAGGTGACCTTATAGAGGTTTATAAAATCATGAGGGACATGGATAGGATAAATAGACAAAGTCTTTTCCATGGGGTTGGGGAGTCCAGAACCTGAGGGCATAGGTTTAGGATGAGAGGGGAAAGATATAAAAGAGACCTAAGGGGCAACCTTTTCATGTAGAGGGTGGTACGTGTATGGAATCAGCTGCCAGAGGAAGTGGTGGAGTTTAGTACAGTTGCAACATTTAAAAGGCATCTGGATGGGTACATGAATAGGAAGGGTTTGGAGGGACATGGGCCGGGTGCTGGCAGGTGGGACTAGAATGGGTTGGGATATCTGGTCGGCATGGACATGTTGGATCGAAGGGTCTGTTTCATCTCTATGTCTCAATGGAGGTCGTTTGGAACAAGAAATGAGCAGAGTCTTCCAGGTACCCATTGGTTTAGTTGTGACATTGGTTGTGACTCCCGCCCACCTTCCGAGGACCCTTTCGCCCGCCTCCAATACACTCCATCCTCCTGGACCACCTGTGCTGCCTATTACCCGCCCTTGACCTCTTCATTTCCAACTGCCACGGGGACATTAACTGCCTCAACCTATCTACCCCCCTCCCCCACTCCAACCTCTCACCCTCACAACGCGCTGCCCTCCACTCCCTCTGCTCCAATCCCGACCTCACCATCAAGCCAGCAGATAAAGGGGGTGCAGTGGTAGTTTGGCACACTGACATCTACACTGCTGAAGCCAGACGGCAACTCAAGGACACCTCCTCCTACCGACCCTCGACCATGACCCCACCCCCATCACCAAACCATCATCTCCCAGACCATACAGAACCTTATCACCTCAGAGATCTCCCACCCACAGCTTCCAATCTCATAGTCTGGGAACCCCGCACTGCCCGGTTCTACCTCCTTCCTAATTTCCACAAGCCCGACCACCCTGGCCGACCCATTGTCTCAGCATGCTCCTGCCCCACTGAACTCATTTCTTCTACCTACCTCGACACTGTTCTATCCCCCCTAGTCCAGGAACCCCCCACATACATTTGAGACACCACCCATGCCCTCCACCTCCTCCAAGACTCCCGTTTCCCCGGTCCCCAATGCCTCATCTTCACCATGGATATCCAGTCCCTCTACACCTCGATCCATCATGACCAGGGCCTCCAAGCCCTCCGTTTCTTCCTCTCCCGACGTCCCCAACAGTACCCTTCCAATAACACTCTCATTCATTTGGCTGAACTGGTCCTCACTCTTAACAATTTCTCCTTCGAATCCTCCCACTTCTTCCAGACCAAAGGGGTAGCCATGGGCACCCATATGGGACCCAGCAATGCCTGTCTCTTTGTTGGCTGCGTAGAACATTCCATCTTCCATAATTACACCAGTACCACTCCCCACCTCTTCCTCCGCTACATTGATGACTGCATTGGCGCCACCTCGTGCTCCTGCGAGGAGGTTGAGCAATTCATCAACTTCATCAACACATTCCACACTGACCTTAAATTGACCTGGACCATGTCAGACACCTCCCTCCCCTTCCTGGACCTCTCCATCTCCATTAATGATGACTGACTTGACACCAACATTTTTTACAAACCCACCGACTCCCACAGCTACCTGGATTATACCTCTTCCCACACTACCTCCTGCAAAAATGCCATCCCGTATTCCCAATTCCTCCGCCTCTGCCTTATCTGCTCCCAGGAGGACCAGTTCCACCACAGAACACACCAGATGGCCTCCTTCTTTAGAGACCGCAATTTCCCTTCCCACGTGGTTAAAGATGTCCTCCAATGCATCTCATCCACATCCCACACCTCCGTCCTCAGTCCCCACCACACCCTGTAACAAGGACAGAACGCCCCTGGTGCTCACCTTCCACCCTACCAACCTTCGCATAAACCAAATCATCCACCGACATTTCTGCCACCTCCAAAAGGACCTCACCACCAGGGATATATTTCCCTCCCCACCCCTTTCCGCCTTCCGCAAAGACTGTTCCCTCCGTGACTACCTGGTCAGGTCCATGCCCACCCTCCCGTCCTGGCACCTTCCCCTGCCACCGCAGGATTGCAAAACTTGTGCCCTCACCTCCTCCCTCACCTCCATCCAAGGCCCTAAAGGAGTCTTCCACATCCATCAAAGGTTTACCTGCACATCCACCAATATAATTTATTGTATCTGTTGCTCCCGATACGGTCTCCTCTACATTGGGGAGACTGGACGCCTCCTAGCAGAGCGTTTTAGGGAACATCTCTGGGACACCCACACCAATCAACCACACTGCCTTGCGGCCCAACATTTCAACTCTCCCTTCGACTCTGCCGAGGACATGGAGGTCCTGGGCCTCCTTCACCGCCGCTCACTCACCAACCGACGCCTGGAGGAAGAACGCCTCATCTTCCGCCTCGGAACACTTCAACCCCAGGGAATCAATGTGGACTTCACCAGTTTCCTCATTTCCCCTTCCCCCACCTCACCCCAGTTCCAAACTTCCAGTTCTGCACTGTCCCCATGACCTGTCCTACCTGCCTATTGTCCTTTCCACCTATCCACTCCACCCTCCTCTCTGACCTATCACCTTCATTCCACCCCCATCCACCCATTGTACTCTTTGCTACCTTCCCCCACCCTCCTCCCTGACCTATCATCTTCATCCCCACCCCCATTCACCTATTGTACTCTATGCTACTTTCTCCCCATCCCCACCCTCCTCTCATTTATCTCTCCACCCTTCAGGCACCCTGCCTGTATTCCTGATGAAGGGCTTTTGCCCAAAACGTTGATTTTCCTGCGCCTCAGATGCTGCCTGAACTGCTGTGCTTTTCAGCACCACTCAACTCCAGAATCTGGTTTCCAGCATCTGCAGTCATTGTTTTTACTTAGTTGTGATATTAACAAGATGTTTAACAAATATTAATCCCTATCAACTAGAATCTCACCACTGCCTAGTGAGAAACACAGTACGCTGCTTGTGAAAAGCGTGGAGTGATGGATTTAGCTGGACTTGTCACCTGATTCTGTCACATATTTCGCCAAAGCTCACACCACAGACCCCTGTAAGATTCCACCATCCAATTTGGTATTCTGAAACGCTGACAAAATTTGAGCTATTTGGAAATCAGCACCCTAGCAACTCAGTTTTCAATATTTGTCAGATCAGCTCTTGTGTCATAGAACAAGTATGCTGTGATAAAATTAACATTGCCACAAAATATCTAAAAGTTTGAGAAAAAATGCTTTCATGGAATGTTTATTGATCACTTTGATCTTAAAAATGGGAAAAAAGTACTCCTCTATTTAATTTATGGATTTTATTTTGCAATTGTTGCTTTTTACTGAGATAAATATTATTTGGATAGTAGCTTCACCTATTAGTATATATTGAGTGCCATTAGTGACTATTTAAAGTACATAATATTTTTGCATTTGGCTTTCTGTGAAATAGAGACTCAGGAAATGCCAAATTAGTGATGTGCATGATAATGGACAAAGCTCAATATTTCCTGTCTACTTGCATAGTATTAAGCAAAGTATAATGTGGTTTGTAACATAAATCCCTATCATGGTTTAACATTTATAAATGTACTTTTAGTTATATACGATTATTTGGAAAGGTTAAAAATGTGCACTTCTCTGGAGTGAGGTCAAGCTTATTCATCACACAGGTTGTCGGAACATGAGATAACTACATTTGAATGCTTTGTGATTTAATCTAACTTGCAGTATTTTTGGATATTTGAGTAAGCTATATATCTATTCTGAATTTTCCACTTACTAAAGTAAATAATGTGATTTCCAGTTGAATTTATGTTCAATAATATTAGCTGACTGCAATCTTAACAAATCTGTACTTACATACCCTAACAGAGGGACTTGGTTGTCAGCCAAGTACCCATTTGTAATTCTGTAATTTAGATACAGTATTAACATACTTTTAAGTTTCCCAGCCAGTCAGGTAGGGCAGACATAATGATACTCTGAATCTGTCTAAGGAATGATATCTAGAAATCCTTTCAAGGTCTGATTAGCTGAACTATACAATGATTCCTGAGAATTCAGTAATCTGAGGAATGGGGAGGAGATCAACACTTCAACCCCAGGACTTCATCAGTTTCCTCATTTCCCCTTTCCCCACCTCACCCCAGTTCCAAACTTCCAGCTCAGCACCGTCCCCATGACCTGTCCTACCGGCCTATCTTCCTTTCCACCTATCCACTCCACCCTCCTCTCTGAACTATCACTTTCAACCCACCCCCATCCACCCATTGTACTCTTTGCTGCCTTCCCCCACCCTCCTCCCTTACCTATCACCTTCATCCCCACCCCCACTCACCTATTGTACTCTATGCTACTTTCTCCCCATCCCCACCCTCCTCCCATTTATCTCTCCACCCTTCAGGCACTCTGCCTGTATTCCTGATGAAGGGTTTTGCCCAAAACGTTGATTTTCCTGCTCCTCGGATGCTGCCTGAACTGCTGTGCTTTTCCAGCACCACTCTACTCCAGAATCTGATTTCCAGCTTCTGCAGTCATTGTTTTTACCTAGTGATGGACACTATCCCGTCTCTTTTTCTTAAGTGGGAGTACTCCTGTGGGATCTGTGAGGTCAAAGTGCCATTTTCTAACGGTGGCAGGAATAAGCCAGCTTGTCCAACCAAGCAGACTTGGATAGGAGGGCTGTAAAAAGCTACAGCACAAAGGGAATTTGGGGCTCTTGTGCATGATTTACAAAATATTAGCATTTAAGTTTGGTGGATAATAGGGAAGGCAAATAGACGGTTTGCCTTTACTTAAAAGAGAATGATGTATAAAAATAGAGATGTTTTGCTGACACTGTATAAGACACTGGCCAGACCATAGCTGGCATACTGTGAATAGCTTTCTTCGCCTTCTCTAAGAAAATAAATACTGGCATTGGAGAAAGTCCAGAGAAGGTTCACTAGGTTAATTGTGGGTATGGAGGGATTTTCTTTTGAGAAGACATTGAGTAGCTTTGGCTTGTACTCATTGGGATTTAGAAGAATAAGAGGGCACCGCTCTGCATGTAAGGGAACCTATATGTTCTTAGGGGGCTTGACAGAATATGTAAGGAAAAGTTGTTTTCCCTTATGGGACAATCTAAGTCCAGAAGGTTTCAGGTTAAGAGATCATCCATTTAAGACAAAGATAAGGAGGTATTTTACCTTGGAGGATAGCATCCATGGAATTCTTTACCACATAGGGCTCCTCATGGTTGGTCATTTCGTATATTCAAGGCTGGGATCGAAAGATTTTAATCAGTAATCAAATCAAGGATTAGGAAAAATAGGCAAGAATGTAGAATTAAGGATTATAGGATCAGTTATGATATATTGACTTGTGGAAGAAATTGCCGATTCCGATGGACAATTCCCTTGTCCCTGGAATCCTGTAAAAATGTCAAAGTCTGAGAATTCAGGGGGTTCCACTGAAAGTTAATAGTCACCTCAAAGAAGTTAGCCAGCTGGAAACTTAGTCTAACTCATAGGGAACATTAATCTGGTCCTCCAACTTAGCAACTTAGACCACCCAACTACACCACCCCAGACCCCTTACACCCCCAAGACCCTGACTTGGAGCCTACCCTCTCCCCTTCCATCGGACCCGACATCCTTTTGGGACATGGGTCTTCCCCTGTCCACTACCCAAAATGGCAGAATCCCATCCCGGACACTTAACTTCCCACTAGCCTAAGTACTGAATCACTTGCCTGGTAGCCAATGACCAATGCTCTAATTTCACACTTACATATTTCCCCTTTCACAGAGGCTGTCAAAATGTCTGTGCTGATGGACATTTAATTCACAAAATGCAGCACCTACTACTAGGTAAAATGGTTTGTCATCCCCCAACAATACCACGCTATGAGGACACAGTTGGATTGAAGGTATACTCTGCACTTTGGCAGCATTTATGAAAGAAATCTCCGCCAGGAATATGATTCTCTTTTCTCATGTAAATAACCTGTGGCTGCCACTCCTCAGAAAATCCAGTTCCTTTTCATACCTGCACACATGCCTGACCCCTCTTAACAGTTAAAATTCTGCTTAATGCTATTGCTCATCCATATTCTGTATTCAGTCTTATATGCTTTTTTTTTGTTCCTTAAATGTATGGAATAGGTTCTTACCCTGAAGTATTTCCAGTGGAAGGCTAATAAAGTTTTTAAAAACAGAACAATTTTACTCAACTTAGTGTTGGATATTTTGGGAATAATTATTAGTCTGGAGAATCGAATCCTGTATAGGACAGACTAACTCCAGTACCACTGTAAATATGACATGAAAACACTATATGTGATTTGTAAATATTCAGATTAGACTTCAGAAGATTGTATGGTGAGACGTTTTACTCTGGAGTATTGATGGATTTTGTGAAGGAAAACTCAACAGAAATTGTAGCCACTTCTCTACCAGACGTCATGTCTATGCAGTCGAACTGAATGATATTTTATAGTGCATCGTTACATTTGGTTCTTGACATTGTTAACTATTTTACCAGTTTAATCTGGCAAAGCACCAGGATTTATTTATCTGCTCTTAACAAAAAAGGTGTCAGGATTATTCTGTTACAAAAAATAATTGTCTGCAGTATGATCCGTATTGTGTCACCAGATAATGATGTGAGTTTTGGTTTTTGTTTCCTTCTGTACATTTGTACTGTGACATAGGTTTCTCATGTACATTTACGCACTTCCCCTTCCACAGCAACTGACTATGTAAAAGCAGATTGTGTATTCTCTTCAACCTGAGATTCTGCAGCCATTTTTAGATTGAATTGCCTTTGACTTTCCTGTGGATGTGAATACAAACATGAGTTTCAGAGTTAAAGTTTTCAAAAGAGATCACAGCATTGATTTTCGGAGAAAGCGAAGAACTCGGAAGAGAGTAGGTCAAGCTGAGGAACAGAGATTCAGTACAGTATGTATTAACCTTAATTTTCTGTAGAGCTTTAACAATATGACACTGTAATTATAAGAGACGATAGTGTGACTGGAATCACATACCTTTGGTAACTTACTTCTGGTGATAATTGAAATTTGAGAAAATAATTTTGGTTTATTTTAGAATATAGTATTAAAATTTCTTTGTGGTTACAAGCTGTATTTCAACTTGGAGCTTAAGATACAGGTGAATCCAATTGCACTAAGAAATTACATAGCTAGAATAATTGCCACATAGTTTGGAAGAGAAACCTGTACCAAATGTAAATCATTTGGATAGCTGTTTTTAAGACTTCTTCAACATTAGAATCAGATGTGTAGCATGGTTGTCGTGCATGTAAATAATTTGGCATGCTGTTTTAAAATTGTAGTGGTCTAGAATAAAACTGTACAAAGGGTTTGTTGGAAATGTTACTTCATTATGTGAAACAAGCAGCTTTGTGTCACAACACAGAATTTAGTTTATATTCAATGCAATGGATCAGTATCTGAATGTCTTAGAAGGGGATTTTTAGAACTGACTTATTTTCGTTCAAAGAAACAGAAAATAGAGTTAAATTGACCCTCTACATTTTGCTGTGAAAGAGGAAACAGTTACTACAAAGTACGTAAAGTCACTGATTTACTTTTTACTTTTAATTTATAATTTTGCACAATAATGTTACTTTAAAAGTTTAATAGTTGAAACAAAAGTTGAAATAAATGTGGATCATCATGTTAGCAGAATAAGTACTAGTTCATCTTGTGATTCTTTAATACGGATATGTACTTTCTCTTAACATGGCTTCCTGTGCTGATCTTATTTGTTTTTAAGCTGTAACTAACAGCTGTGTCCTTTTGCTTTTGACTTGTTAGAAGTGTAGGGCTAATGCATAAAATCTAAAATACTTTATTGGTCATTAAATAAAGCTTAAAATAATTGTGACCTTTGACAAAAATAAGACAAGTAAATTTATTCAGTTTTGAATGGAGCACTCCTGGATTTCCTATCTTGTTTTATGGTTTTCATTACTTGTGTTCTCATTTTGATACTGTGCATCTTTTTATAAAGAACTTGCACTTCAGATAAACACTCATTAAGGAAAGTTTAATTTCATCTTCAGGGCAGATTATTTAAAAAAAAATGTTATTACAGATTTTGTACCCATCAGGAATTTTTCATCCTGATGAAAGTATTTTGGAAAAAAAAACACTGGCTGCATAAATATCTGTGTGCATGCTGATTATTTTGAAATCCATGCCAAGGAAAAGAAACATCATTGACCATCTGAAGATTAATGCAAAACTAGGAGTAGATCTTGGTAAGCAGCAGGCAGGAGTGAAGACCAACAGCGCTCCATTAATTTGAGACTCAGGCTATTTTAATTCTTGAATCTCATCTATATTCTGCTGGTCAATGCATGATGTGGATATTGCATCAAACAGTTAAAGCATAGGTATATGAAGCCACCTTCAGGCACTCAGGTAAATCATGTGACATTGGCAGAGGGGGTGCGTAAAGGACGGTTGGTAAAGTCTCCTAGGCAACAATCCAGACTTTTCTTCAGAGCTGCAGGGAGAGTTGCGTCTCCTACACCTTCAGAGAGAAATTTAAGCTTTTTTGGCTTTTTTGGGCCTTCATTTGGGAATGAATAGCTATGGGCAAGTGGGGGCATGATAGTGCTCAGTCAGTGCATAAAATTCCATCTGAGTCTTAATCACATTGTAGGATCTATCTACCCATGCATTAATGAGGATGCAACCTGAATTAGGCAGGTACTTTGGCCACAAAAAAAAATCCAGTTAATGTCGCTGTGGAAGAGAATGAAACAAGCATAGGAGCTGTAAGTATTTCCATAGTGATTTTAACTATGTAGTACTACTATATTCACATCGGTTACAATGCTCCTACCTTCTAGTGACCCAGAAGTACATTTATTATAATTTTAACATGTGTACTGTCATGTTCCTGTGACAGTTAATTGATTATTTACACTTCTCACTTGATTATTGGCTTTTGCTGGTGATTTTAAATTTCTTCTCTCTGAATCTTACCTACCGGGTTCTCTCCAGTAATAATCAGCACTTTGAAACTGCAGTGAAGTTAGGAAGGGGAAATTTCCATTTAAATGTTAAGTTTCAATGCTGCTTAGATCAACAGTTTAAAGCAACAGAATGGGATGTTGCTGATTCCGGATCCATTAACCTTGTCCATGAGGGAAACCTGGCAGTGATGTATGTATAGAAGACACACTACTTTTAACGACAGTCATATCAGTCTGTATACAGTACATAATTCATAAAATAACTTTGGTTCAAATCTGTGTGATCTGCCTTGTCATTATATTTTGGCACAGATAAAGCCCAATTTTATTTTGGTAATGTGATTTTTGTGTTCATCATTGAGACTCTTTGTTAACAGTTGTGGCAAGAATGAAAGACTCAGTTTGAAAGGTCGAGGTTTAGTGTTTTATTCAACCAATTGCGGAAACCTGTTCTCTGTTTTGGTGGCTAACCCATAGAGATCTGTACTGACATCTTGGAGAAACTGGATATGTTCACTTCCTTCCCATCAAACCACTGAGGAAAATGTATGCTCACTCATACTGCTCCTTGCACTTCTTTGTGATAAACAGGTGAAGAGAAGTGAATTGGCTCCCCTCTTTAAACCCTCTCACTTCGCAACAAAACAGATTTTCAATATTTTTCAGTATGCAACTAGAACACACTCAAAATGCAGTTAGCTGGTTCAACACTGATGGAGACAATTGAAAGGCTTTCTTAAGTGAAAGGAAAAGGAAATGTATTGCTTTTATGAAGTAAAATAATAATAAAAAATCATCAGACACATACACAAGCTCAAGAAAATGTGTTTTTATTATTTAGTATCAAGAAGGAAAGTCAGGAATATGCAGATCAAAAGTCCGTCGAGTTCTTGAGGTTTGAAGTTTAAACTAAGATCATGTTGGTTTAATTGTTCATTTGTAATTTCCACAGTGAAATTTGTAGACACTTTTGAGTTCTTGGTGACTGGATGTTTCTCTAATATTGCTTTTCATTTGGCATTGTCTTCTTTGAGGCTGAAAAAAACACAAGGAGTAATAGAGAAAGCAAGCCTTGTGTTGTTCTTTTGTCTGTTCTGCCCAAAATACACCTTATTTATGTATTCATATATCAGGTTTCTTTGTTTTTATTTTCAATCGTGATAATCTGAAGGCTAGTTTCTCATCTCAGTATTTGAAACCTTCAGAAAAGTATAAATCAAACAGAAGATGCAGATCTGAATTTCTCCTTTAGTTAATTTAATGACATTAATTTTAGTTCAGGTTAGGTCTTTTTAAAAATGGTTTTATGAGCTTCTTTCAACCTGGTCATATGGTCACTGCAGCTATCTAAAGTCAGTGTTTCTTCTTCTTTAAAACCATTTTAGTCCATGAAACTTGTCAAGTATTAAAAGTTAGGTAATAAAAATTGAAAATTGATTTTTTTTTGTCATAAAACATAACAATATGCTACAGCCCTGAAGTCACTTTACCCACACATATTGCAGCAGAACTTGAAGCTAATTCCAAATTGCACTGTACAACGAACAAAATTAAACTTTCTACTATTTGTGTAATTGTCAAACGGCTTGCGTTAAACCTGGATCAGGTCTACATAATTAGTGATTAAAAGTTCAGAAAGGGACCATTTGGTCACCTATAAAGTATCTTGTCGTGATTAAAAGTTAAGATTCTACTAAGATTTAAAAATGGAATTGTAGATTTTGTTGTCTTTGCATCTGAAAGAGTTCATACTGAGGAGAGCCATAAGTACCACCCACTAGACAATTAACAGAAACAATGTTAACACTTATGGCCCAGTGAGCCATCCTCAGAATGTTCTGAAGTACAATATCAATGAATGAAACAGAGCATGAATTGTTGTATCTAATGATACTAAATTGAAAAAAAAAAACTTCATTATTTCTTACATGTTTGGTTGTATGTTATCCATCACGGTCAACTAGAAATATGCATGCCGAGCTTGATTTTGATTTGTCGTATCAAGACATATAGAAATGATTTATGCAGGTTGCATATTTGTTGTAGCTGGAGGCAATGTATTCTTAATCATGTAGTCTGGTCTTGAGAACCAGATGTTAAAATTTAGGAAAAGTTTACCTTTGGGAATATGGTCAAGAAAATATTTCAACTTTGCTGGTCTCTCACATAAGCCCTGAAGAAGGGCTTATGCCCGAAACGTCGATTCTCCTGTTCCCTGGATGCTGCCTGACCTGCTGCGCTTTTCCAGCAACACATTTCCATCTCAGATAATACCCCAAGTAATGATGAACCAGTAATGAACTTCAGAATCTACTACTAATATTAGACATATTTGGATTTTACTCACATCCTTTGACATGTTAATCAGAGAAATACAGGCCTTATAGAGTCGTGGAGTTGTACAGACCCTTCGGTCCAACTCGTCCATGCTGACCAAATATCCGAAATTAATGTAGTCCCATTTTCCAGCATTTGGCCCATATCCCTCTAAACTAATTCTACTACCTATCCAGATGTCTTTTAAATGTTGTAATTGTACCAGCCTCCACCACCTCCTCTGGCAGCTCACTGCATGAAAATGTTGCCACTTAGGTCCCTTTTATATCTTTCCCTTCTCACCTTAAAATCTATGCCCTCTAGTTTGGACTCCCCTACCTGGGAAGAAGACCTTGGCTATTCAGCCTATCCATGCCCCTCATGAATTTACAAATCTTTATAAGGTCTCAGCCTCAGTCTCTGACGCTGCAGGGAAAAGAGTCTATTCAGCCTCCCCATATAGCTCAAACCCTCCAACCCTGACAATATTCTTGTAAATATTCTCTGCACCCTTTCAAGTTTAACAACATCTTTCCTATAGCAGGAAGACTAGAACTGAATGCAATATTTCAAAAGTGGCCTAACCAATGTTCTGTACAGCTGCATCATGACATCCCAACTCCTATGTTCAATGCACTGTCCAATAAAGAGAGGCATATCAAATGCCTTCTTTACTATCCTGTTTACCTGTGACTCTACCTTCAGGGAACTATGAACTTGAACTTTTTTCTCAAAGAAACCTTGCTAAAAGCTTGTCAAAATGTCTCACTGTCCCTGGTCTGTACTGAGCCCCAAATAATCTGAGAGTTTGCAAAATCTTAGGCAGATCAATGACTATTGCCTAAGTTTCATTGCTTTCTAGTTCCACTCTGCCCCAGTTAAAATGTCCTAAGGGGTCCTAAGGAGGCTGCAGACTGCTGATTTTGGTCGCCTCCTTACACTTCTTGTTTGCATACCGCCCTCAGCACGTGGTTGGAAATCTGTTTTTTTTTTGCTTGTGGTCAGCACTGAGCAGGTGGAAAGTCCAGGAAAATATTTTCACAGATAGGGGCAGGGAAATGCGAGCATCACAAAACAATATTAGAATTAAAGAAGCCAATAGCCTCAGTAACATTTTATAAACTACTTCCAAAACGAAGTACTTGTTTTATCATTAATTTGAGTCAGAGGCATCATGTTGAAATAAGGGGAAAAATGGAAGAAGTATTGAATTAGTTAAGCCTTTAGAAGTTTCACCATGACTAGTTAAGAACACCATTGGTGGTGGCTTTTCAGCTTCCCTGTTTGAAAAAAATATAATTGCTAGAATACTATGGATGTCATAGAAGCGAAATGAGCTAATATTACTTTAGGATCAGAGGGAGCCTAAATCAGCTCCATGAATTGTGTTGTAAGGGAGGAAAGGACAGTAAAATGTGATGGTGGATCAGAAAAAAAGATAAAACAAATTGTAAAATATTTTCTATGAGTTCATTCCAGTTTTAGCTATGAGCCATTCTGTAAGCAAATATTTGACTTTTAGTATCTATTTAATTTTTAAAAATGTCAATACAATTATTAATTTGATATTGAAGTAACTTTCTGGTAAAATCCTGGAAAAAGGAAAAAAAATGTCCTTGTAGAAATGACTGGGAATCAATGTTGGTAGAATAGAATAGAACAGAAGCCCTACAATGTGGAAACAGGCCATTAGGCCCAACAAGTCCACACCGACCCTCCGAAGAGTAACCCACCCGGACCCATTCCCCTACCCTATTACTCCTGACTAATGCACCTAACCTACACATCCTTGAACAATATGGGCAATTTAGCATGGCCAATTCACCTAACCTGCACATCTTGGGACTGTGGAAGGGAACCGGAACACCCGGAGGAACAGGTACAGGGAGAATGTGCAAGCTCCACACAGACTGTCATCCGAGGCTGGAAGCAAACCCGGGTCCCTGCCGCTGTGAGGCAGAGGTGCTAACCACTGAGTCACTGTGCTGCCCATTGGTCTTGCCATTTGCTGTATTATTCAGCAATGAAGCAAATGTGGAACTTGCATCCTCCACTATGAACTTGGTCATGGTGAAACTGGAGGAACCATCTTAATGGACCATAATGGTCCATTAGAAATAATGGTCGAGGCAATGACCCAATCAACTCCATTTTTGTGCAGTTCTGGACAACAGGCAGCCCACCAGTATCCCGTATAGACAGAAATTTAAAGTTAACTGCTTTGGACAAGAATAGTTAATAAAATTTGGAGCTGGAAAAAGCACAGCAGGTCAAGCAGCACCAGAGAAGCAGGAGAGTCAACATTTCAGGCAGGACCCTGCTCCTCCGATGCTGCTTGACCTGCTGTGCTTTTTCCACCTCCATACTTTATCAACACTGACTTCCCAACACCTGCAGTCCTCACTGTCTCCAAGATGGACGTGAATAATAAAAGTAAAAATATGACTGACAGATATTTTCTGTTTCCTAACTTAATAATTCACATATTAAATACTACATATTATTTTATGCTATTCTGTCTTACCTTGTTTGTCAATCATCTGAGACATTTCATGTCTGTTATTTTCTATTGCATTTTAATGTAAAATAATTACACTATAATTAAAATGTGTTTTAAAAGATTGAACTTAACATAAAAATAAATTTTAGCATTTCTGATCACCTTTTCATTTTGAACTTAATGATTTTCTGCACCATTTTGATTTCCGTTCTACTCTTCTACATCTCTTGCCTGACTAAATGTTAAAAGTACTGCTTTACTTCCATTAATGTGTGCTGAATGCATTCTTTTAGTTTACATAATAATGATGTAATATTACATTTGTTAAATTCAGCTTTTTAGAGAACATAATACTGTGTCATGTGTCCTGATAAAATATTTGAGTTTGCATATAAACTCTGCTTGATATGCAATTTATGTAATCTTTCAGTCAAATACATGGCTTAGCTCAACAATATGAGACTACCCATAATTATTTAATCAGTTTCTCTTACTCTTTGAGGCACTCTGTTGTATTACTGGTTTTTTGTAGCTTCTAAAAATCAGTGCTGGATTATAATGACGCTGACATGAAAGCATTAAAGGAAGTAATTAGTTATTACTAGTATGCATTACTGTTCATCACTAAAGTATTCATAATTAAGCCTGACTATTTGTAAATAAATCCACACACATTGAAGCTTCAGGTTCATTTCCGATTGTGACTGTGGTGGAGAACCTTGCATGATTTGAAATTGTCTCCATTCCCTTATCTGGTGTTGTGCATTTACCAGAGGCAGGTTTGAGAAGAGGATTAATTTCTGCACCATTGGATCAGGCAACAATTTAACCTACTCAAGGCTGCAATTAGGAGCTTTTTTTTAATCCTCCTCAGCATTTTGCCAGCTGAGTGCTCACCTCCTGCAATGTGCTGCGATGCTAACTGAATAGAGTGCCCCCCCTTCAACAGGCTGGAAGTAAGTTGGAGCAAGAGGCTTCATATATCTTTGATTGGGGCCTCAAGCACGAATGACTACAACTGTGTTTGTCCTAATTCCAAGAAAAGGATTTTTCATTAAGCCCAATGGAACTGCTCACCGTTATTAATTTCCAATTGTTGTGCAGGTCAGCAAAGGCACTTCCACAATAGGAGTCACCACTCCAGGTGGGGCTGCTAATGCCCGAAAGCTGCTATCCCTCTTATTAAGACCCAGTGGAATAGCTTGTTGTAAATTGAGCTGTCTGCTATTTGCATTCTTTAAAGTTGTTTTTAAGGTATGCACAGTTCAATAGTTTCCCTGACCTTCAGACAAGATTAGTAGAAAGCATGGAACATGTTTCTGTACTGAACAAGACTTATAATTTATCATAAGTGATTATTCAAGACCTTCAGATAAACTATTGGCCTATAACACTACGAAATAAAACTGTAATCCCTTTGTAAATTCCTTTATAGAGATACACAGAGTCAAACAAATAGGGAAAACAGATTATTGATGAAGGTGGAAAGTCAGTTCAATAGGCATTGCTTCCTAATTCTTGAGATAATCCTACTTTAGCTAGCCAGGTCATTGGAATTCTGTAGTTGTTTTTCTCTCTGGAAGCTTTCACTGGTTTGTAAGGATTATGGAGTGACTGATTTGCTTGGAAAATGTCGCGAATTGTTTCAATTCAAAAGTAGCAGCTGCCAGCAACTGCTCCAGGAATGGCAATTAATTTTCATCTTGGTTAAATTGAGCTTTTCTCTACTGCAGAGAATAGGCAGCTTCTATTCTTTCCCTCTCTCTATGTCTACCTCCATAACTTGTTTCAATTTCTAACCTGCTCAGTTGGTGAGAGCCACTCAGCTTCACTTGTAAACAACTCCCCAGCTCCTGATCATCTGCATGTTGCAGGAACCCATAAGCCACAAAACATTACTGTTCACATCAGGTAACAAATTTCTTGCTGTGAAACTATGCAACCATCCTGGTAAATATCTGTGTTTTTTTTAGCAATGGTTCTTCCAACTTGCAGTGCACGGTTTTTGAAGACACAAGCAAAAGAATCATATTCTTATACTCTGGGCCGGTAGTACTGAGAGTTTTCAACAAACTTGGAGGGAGCTAATAGAGGAGGCGGCGTTCTTGAAAATTGCTGAGCTGGTTATCTGCTGTCAAGTGTGGCCTGAAGACTCCCATTTGATCTAGTCATCAGAAAAATCAAACTTACCCACATGCATAAATGAGAAAAAATTTTGATTCTGCAACTTGTGCCTTCTGATGGTGGTGAAATTGATGCTAGAAGCACATAAATTATTTATTAACAACTTCTTTATGTGAATGTTAAAATGCTAATTTTGGTCATGGATTATTCTCGGGTCCAGCTAATGTCAGTTGTCCCCAAATTCATTGTCTCTGTTCCAAATAATGTGCCTTGCCTTAACCTCAAAAGTACATCCTTTTATGTAACAAAGTTTTAGAGAAGCTCAGCAGATTTGGTACCATCTATAGGCAAAGAAACAGAATTAACATTTCGAATTCAATATGACTTTTCTAGTTCGGATGAAGAGTCATATCGGATTTGAAGCATTAACTCTGTTTCTCACACTACAGATTTCTGAGTTTCTCCAGCATTTCTATTTTCAGTTCAGACCTCCAGTATCCACAGAACGTTTTACCTTTATCCTTTATTGGAAAAATGTTGCATTTTCTCTTCTCTCACACTAGTCATCGTGTGACTTATCTGTGTAACATTCTCAACATAATGGAATGAATATTTCAGCCTCTTGATCAGCAAAGACCAGATGTGTGACTGAAGATACATGATGGGGATCCTGCAGAAGTTCTGACACATGGACTTACATAGGAATTGCCAGAAAATTCAGCTTCTCGCCTTCTCTGGTCATTCAGCCAACTTTGAATGAGTTAGTCAGGGATTTCAGACTGTACATACCTGGGGAGTTAACCAGGGCATGTTAGACAGGTGAAAACATAGTCTGACACCTGGGTAACAATACAACTGGACCATCCGACATTCCTCATCTACACCTGACTCAAACCAAGTACATCCTAATCTATCCACCACCCGAATACCAACACCTGAACAAAAACACCACAGCCCAACCTATCTACTCTTCTTACCTGACTATGCCCCAAGCCAAGTAACCACCTAATCAGCTGTTCACTCACCCATTGCACAATTGCCCGCTTGCACACCTCATCAGCATTCACCCTTTTACCCCTCACCCACCTACTGTCTTAACCACCTCCCTACTTCCCTCACCCACTTTCTTACATGCCACTCATCTTATCCAGCACACCTGCCAACTGTCCTACCCAGATCACCCACATACCCATTTATCTATTCTCTCATCCACTAGCATTCCAAGACTTGACCCTTAAACACATGATACAGCAAGTACTGCCAAAAAAGGGGGGTGTTTCCTATTCTTCCTTGACTTTACTTTGCTCCAGTGGAGTTTCCTGAGGGATGCTGAGTTGTGCATTTCTGTGACAACAGGAACTGGAAGACCTTGGAGAAATGTTGAGTCAGTTCATTTTGAGCACAGCAGCAATCCAGTGAAGATTGCAACTTCTCAGATAACCTGGGCTGACAACACTTTATAGCCTACACTTACTAAGGACTACATTGAGATGATCCAAAATAACCTTCATGTAGAATGTTTGCAAATGTTGAAGGGTTTGAATCCACACCTCATTTGTGAAAGATCACTGTGGTACCCATTTCCCATATCTTGATTGCTTAATATAGTAGACAAAGCGGAATTTGTTTGTTGGGTGGCACTGTTAAGTTAATGTGAAAGTACAAAGGGTGTTTCCAACATGGGGAACTCCTTGATATTTGTGTCAGATGTCAAGCAACAGCTAGGCATTGTATGTAACAAGAAAATGAAATATTAATATATAGTTTCTTCTCAAAAGCCTCATTTTATTGCTTGCTTAATCTGAATATTACTTGTTTGGCAGCAAGCAAATTGGAGCAGATATAAAACATTGCTTGAACTAAACCTGTCATGATAAATGTGCACTTAAAAACAAAGGTATTTTCAAGATGGTTCTACAAAAAGAAATCCCAGCGTTATTTATCATTTTTACTCATTTATTTGACTTGAGTATCGCTGGCGAGGTCAGCATTCATCATCCATTGGCTTTGAGAAAGTGGTGATGACCCGCCTTCTCGATCTGCTTCAGTCCGTGCAGTGTATAGGTTTACACAGTGTCGTTAGGAAGTTCCAGGATTTTGACCCAACAACAGTGCAGGAATGGCAGTATTGGTTATTGTTTTGGAAATTATACACTTTTGGTTAGTGGTAATGATTTCGGATGGTATTCAAATGAAAATCACGCAGCCTGTGTTCCAGTTAATCCTTGCTTGAGGATGGGGTGTTTCCAGGGAAAGCTTGATAAGATTGTCACCAAGAATGTTGTGGTGTAACTATGGTTTAAGAATCAAGCTGTGTTGTGTGCAACTAATTTACAGCAGTTTTAGATGAAACATTGTGATACATGGGTTTGCTCAATTATATGCTCAATACTTTCCATGGTTTATCAGAATACCTCCTGAAACCCTCTGCCATTTATTAGTACCATTGCCTTGGCTCCACTCCCTGAAGTAAAAGATCAGCTTGTGCAGAAATCCTGCAATTATGTAATGCGCTGAGCTGGATTTACACCACAGTTTAAGCATAACATGCCTTGTGTTATGAGTATAACAGAAGTTTCTGAAGTTTGTAATTTTCTCAGCAATTTTAAAAAAAGAAATCTTTGAGATCTGCAGTTAAAGTGCTGCCAATCTCAGTGAACCCAAAATGTTTAACTCTATTAAAACAAAATAGTTCTAATCTTTCAAGTCTTCCTTCATAATTTTATCTCCTCATTAAGGCAACAGTATTTTTACCTCAGTTAAGATCATGCAACAAAGTTTGGTGTCAGTGACTTCATGGCATAATTCGAGATGTTATCACATATGTTTTACAGAGCAATTTAAAAAAAAAGGTTTGAACTCATTATCACTTTTTAGCTGAACCTCTTGACCACCCAGGTGGGAATGAAAATCATAGAACAGCTTTCTGAATGCATCAGTTTCCTGAATGCATCCGGAAACAATTCATAGGAGTGTATCATCAGAACAAGGGAGCAAGCATATTTCAAGCAGTTTTACATCTTTATACTAATTATGGCTGTTTTAATTGAAACGATTGCTGCAGAATTTAAGAAATTGTTACAGAATTCAACCAAAATGCACAAACGGTTCTGGACACGTTTCTGAATACCACAATGCTGCCAGGTGCATAAGATGTGACTTTCAGACTTGTGGCTTCCTCTTCTCTTTCTATTCAGTTTTGTGTAAAATGCAGTTTACATTACAAACACACAAACTTCATGAGTCTCATTTGGAAATTGTCTTTTATTTTGTTGCAATTTCTAACATCTCCTTCCCTTCACAAATATTTTCCCCAAAACATACTTTATTCATAACATTTATAAATGTACATACCTTGACCATTCATAGTTGACATTACATAAATCAGTTTTGTCAAATACTGTATGTTACTCATTACATTTACAATTATATTTAATATTTTCAATGCTTATTACGTCTCAAACAGAGAATAAGGATTTTTTTCAGTCATTCCTGTACATGCTTTTCCTCAATCTTCAACTTGATAACTTGGTCTGGAGGAACTCCGGCGTAATGAAGGATGCTTTTTGGATTGCCACAAAACTTTCTGATCTTCCGTTGTTGCAGACCAGCACATTCCCAGGTCCAGGGCAACGTGCTGAGAAAAGAACTGAAGCTGCCACAGATGCATTACGGGGCAAGACTAATTTCTAAGGCCCTCCAACCACAAGGTATCCAGAGGCTGGAAACTTTGAAGTAAAGAGGGTTTTTAGTCATTCATGATGTTCATGCGTAACCTCAAGTCTGACACACACTACTGATACTGAACCATTTACTATGCAGTTCCATTTAAGGTAACTATGCGAAAGAGGAAATTGAAGGTAACTGGAGCTGAGGTCATCCATTTCCTAACTGAGATTATTTTACATCAGTGACAAAGAGTGACCAAGTTTGACCTTGATTGTGATAGATATGTGATTGATGCAGGACTTTAGGGTATTTTGAACAGGAAATAGGTCATTCAACCTACCAAACCGGCCCGATGACTCAATACAATCATAGCTGATCAAATGCTTCAATGCCTTTTGCACACCCCATCTGCATAAACCTGAATGCCATCGGTAATCAAAAATTTACCAATCTCTATCTTAAACATACTCAAAAGACTGTGTTTCTCCCGCCCTCTGTGACAGAGGATTCTAGTTCACAACCCACTGAATAAAAAAAAACTCTCCTCATATCGGAACTAAGTGGCATCCCCCTTACTTTTAAACATGAGCTTTCCCAACCAGAGGAAACATCTTACCTGCAGATACCATGTCCATCCATTTAAATATTTTCTAAGTTTCAATTTGATCGCCTCCTGCTCTGCCTATGGACAGCTCTTGAGCAGTTCTTGGTCTTGAAGATGCTGTAGGGTAAGTACAATAGGAAAAGGGCAGTTCTGTTACCAGCCCTGTATTTGAACTTTTATGTTTGAAATAGTGTTTCATGACAAGCATGCATTTCTTTTGTTAATTCACCTTGTCAGCTGGAAAGCTCCTGAAAGACATAATCTCTTCTGCCCTGCATCAGATGGAGAATGGTGCAGAAGGATGTCTGCGTGGAGGGAGATTATAGAAAGAAGTGGAATGGAGATTGCCCTGAGAATGACACTGAATGCTTTTGCCGCACCACTCACTATCCTGAAATGTAAAACCATCTGCAAGGGCTGTTTTGGGATAGTATAGGGTTGGCTTGCCAAATCTTATGAGGAACCATCCCTGCAGCTTTTCCCTAAATTCCCACCAGCATAAGCTCACATCCTGAAAATCATCTGGCACAAATAGGTTATCCAAATGCAAAACTGTCAGTTCCTTTCCTGCAAGGCTAATTATTCTCATTCTGTTATTTTGTGTTGCTGTTCTCCTGAACTTGATAGATCAATGGCTTCATCTACAAAAATTGTCTGAAGCTTTAGTTTTTTTTAATAGCACACCTTTTAAAGCTTCTGTTCTGGTTAAATTTGTTGATGAGTGTTCAAGTGTAGCGACCGAAACAAATGCTTGCCCAGCTGGTGGATTAATTCAGTGTAAAGAAACGTCTAATAATTACTTGGAAAAAAGACGGTTTCAACTCATAGATAATAAGGCAGATTGTATCAATTAAAGTGAGACAGGGGATCCTGGACATTATTGCCAGGCGCCTTCTCCCCCTTTACTTAGAGGACTTGTCTTCAATATCCACAATACCAAATGCCTTAAATTAAAGGAAGTGACAACATTGCTCTAAGTGGGAAGTTGGGGTTTTAGCACAGTTTACTCATGTTAAGGAAGCCACATCGCTGTCTGATTCATGCATTAAAGGGTCATGCATTAATACCAGAAATGTTTCAAAACAGTTTATTTTTGATTTGAAGCAGCTGAGCAGGCTTTCTGAAATTTGCAGTTGGTAGACTACATCTGCTAATCTCAGCAGTGACACTTTCTTTAGCTGATGCACCATTTTTAAAATCAAAACTAAATTTATAACACTTAACACACTAAACAGTTGAATGTGGACACACGGGACACAGTGGACACAGAGGACCACTCAAGGAGAAAATCTATTGATTCCTCTGCATTACCCGGAAAACCCATGACTGCCGATGTCCCCAATTGATTGTTTTTGCAGTTAATATATTGGTCTTGCTTGTTTTTCTGATGTTGCTGTTATCTGACGGGGGTCCTCGGTATAACCTGGTGGCCTCAACTAAGAAAGAATTGCATTTTAATACCTTTCTTTATATGGCATATCTTTACTCACAGTAGGTCAGCCAGGCCGTACCTTTTAATGAATCGGACACTGCTGAATGTTGGTTGCATCAACGTCGTTCTGCTGCTGTCACGACCTTTCACATCCCTCCTACCTTCCTGAATCTATTTGATGCCCCTCCACTTATAGGGACAACACCCTCCTGTGGTGGCAAAATCAGCGGGATTTAGGATAGACACGTTTGGATGCTGAGGTAAAAACAATGACTGCAGATGCTGGAAACCAGATTCTGGATTAGTGGTGCTGGAAGAGCACAGCAGCTCAGGCAGCATCCAAGGAGCTTCGAAATCGACGTTTCAGGCAAAAGCCCTTCATCAGGAATAAAAGATAGGATAGTGAAGAAGATGTTTGGTATACTTTTCTTTATTGGTCAAAGTATTGAGTACAAGAGTTGGGAGGTCATCTTGCGGCTGTACAGGACATTGGTTGGTTACTGTTGGAATCTTGCGTGCAATTCTGGTCTCCTTCCTATTGGAAAGATGTTGTGAAATTTGAAAGGGTTCAGAAAAGACTTATTAGGATGTTTCCAGGGTTGGAGGATTTGAGCTAAAGGGAGAGGTTGAATAGGATAGGGCTGTTTTACCTGGAGTGTCAGAGGTTGAGGAGCGACCTGAAAGAGGTTTGTAAAGTCAAGAGGGGCATGGGTAGGGTAAATAGGCAAGGTCTTTTCTTTGGGGTGGGGGAGTCCAGAACTAGAGGGCATAGGTTTCATGTGAGAGGAGAAAGATATAAAAGAGACCTATGGGGCAACCTTTTCACGCAGTGAGTTGGTGCATGTATGGAATGGGCTGTCAGAGGAAGTGGTGGAGGCTGGTACAATTACAGCATTTAAAAGGCATCTGGATGGGTATATGAATAGGAAGGATTTGGAGGGATATTGGGCAGGTGCTGGCAGGTGGGACTGAATTGTGTTGGAATATCTGGTCGGCATGGACGAGTTGGACCGAAGGGTCTGTTTCCATGCTGTACATCTCTATGACTCTATGACTCGAGGTGGCTGTCTAATAATCTCTACCTTTTGCAGCTAACTCCTTCAGCTTCCAAATATATTCCCACTTCATATTATTTTCTGAGTATACCATTTCCCTTTGTTTGTCTTGACATTTCACATTGTATTTCTTTCCTTCAGAATTCTCCTTGAGTGGCTTGAAGGATGGAAATAAAGAAAGTGCCTGCAATTACTTGCAGAATGTTCGTTTAGCACAGTTGGTTACAGTGTGGCCAAGAACCATGCCAGAAGATAGCACTCTTTCAATTCTAAATTGAGGAACAATTTCAGTAGTCACGTGATAGAAAAAAACAGAAGCTACCCCTCCTTTCCTGGGCAGTGATTTCTTTCCTGCTGTATTTGACTACTTATGCAGACAGAGCTGTGAACTTCCACTTTAGCAAGCATAGCTCCCACATTCCCAGTTCCTTCTTACTCTTTTCTGGGCACCCATTAGGCAAATGTTTATCAGCTTTAAAATTCTGAGGCACGCAGACCATTCTGGGTTCAGATCTCACACTGGTCAATGCCCACCAACTTGGAGGGGGGGCAGACCTTATGAGAAGTGGAGATGAATATGCCACCTGTGTATTTGCCATTGATTTGAGGATGGAGGGACGGTTCCTGAAGAAGGTGGTCTTCATGGCTCACTTCAATAGTGTTCAAGAATCCTTATTGCAAATTACACAGATTATAACTAGACTTCTTTGTAGTCTATTCATGTTTCTCTTCCGCATTTACTGGTGGTCTTTTTTTTTGGTTAAGCGAATGGATCGTGGTTTTTCGGGCAGAGATGATATAATTTCTGGCCAGATAACTCTGCTGATGCGACAATATTGTATCCTAATTTCTTTCCTTTTTGCCAAAGCTTTAAAGAGATTTGCAAGTGTTGTAATTCTAGTTCACTTATGTAAAAACGATAACATTAATGTTTCTATTTTCCAAATATAGTCCCTACAACAACATGCATTCCCTAGCTACCTTACACCCTGGCAACTTCTTGAGAGAGGCTGAGACTCTGGTGTGTAACTGTAAGATGACCTGCTGACTATCCATTCCTATCATCACTATTTCCACCTTATCATTGTCACTGGGAGGGATGATGAGGGTGAGAGGGATGAAGTGGAAGCAAGCAACTGCCGTACTGTTAGTATCAATTGAATAGCCTTTTCCAGTATTTCAGAAATCAGTGGCACAATGTGTACGATACAAACAAACAGCAGCATTGCCATTTGCTGCTGTTGAGCTTGTTCTCAACTGAAAAGACTATGAGACATACATTTCCCACTGTGAGGTTACCCACTCTCATCTTGTGTGTCAACTTGGGAGAAAGACTATGTTGTTCAGTAGATTTCACAGCATTTGGGTTAACCTTTCTCATTGACACTTCAACTATCTCATCTGAACACTTGCTAATACCAGCTGGGGCAGTCACTGCTGTTTTTAGTCCATCTCCTTAAAAGTTACATGAAAGTGGGCACACATCACAAAGCCAGACTTTCCAAATTTAGAAAGATCCTCCTTCCTTCATCACACCTCTTCCTTAAAAACCACCTCCACAGTATTGATAAGGTTACATTCGTACTTTCATTACCCAGTCATTGACTGTGGTGAAGATACTTTCCTGGAAAATCAACTGTTAAAACTTTAAGTCAGTCATAGAAAACTAGGTTGTGAGTGTAACTGTCGGTTTACTTTAGTCATGGGTGAAAATCACAAAGATTGTGGCCAACTGTTTTGGCTGCCTATTTTTTTTTCACATTTGCGATTGCCTTCTTTGTTTAAGCAAATGGATAGTAGTTTTGATTAGATTCCCTACAATGTGGAACAGGCCCTTCAGCCAACCAGTCCACACCGACCCTCCGGCGAGGAACCCACCCAGACCCATTTCCCTCTGACTGATGCACCTCACGCTATGGGCAATTTAGCATGGCCAATTCACCTGACTTGTACAACTTTGGATTGTGGGAGGAAACTGGAGCACCCAGAGGAAACCCATGCAGACTCGGGGAGAATGTGCAAACTCCACACAGACAGTTGCCCAAGGCTGGAAATGAACCTGGGACCCTGGTGCTGTGAGGCAGCAGTGCTAACCACTGAGTCACCATGCCATCCTGGGTCACAGATGATGTCATCTTCTGATGGGACAACTCTGCTGATGTCATAGTTTTGTATTTCTATTTCTTCCTTTATTTGCCACAGCCTTAGACAGAAATGGAAGAGCTATTGTAATTCCCATTCACTTATGCAAAAATGATACTATTTTCTGAAGAATAGTCACTGGAACCAAAACATTAACACTGATGTCTCACCACAGATGCTGCCGGAGTAGCTGAGTTGTTGGCCTCCATTTGTATTTTAACCAATAGCCGCATTAAGGGTTGTCCCTGCCTGAACCCACTGTACTGACTTCTTAATCACTGCTCCCACGTCACTCCACCTTCTCACCACAGCCACTTACCCTCAAGGCTGGTCTCCAGCATCAATCCCAATTGATTGTAGTTACAGCAGGGGCTACTGCTCCCAGCAGGGCAGCTGTGTCTGGAGCTCCCTGCTAAATTATTGTCAGTTCTCAGGTGACTGGAGGCGGGTTTGACCCTGAATAAGGGGAGCACAATTTACTTTAGCTTCCAGCTTAAGCAATGGCTCAGTTTAAACTTTTCACCCTTGTTCTCAAGTCCTTCTACGTCCTCACTTCTCTGTACCACAGTATTCCTGTGCATTTCTCACCCCCTCCTGTTTTGCTTGATGGTGCTCCTATGAGGTACTTTTGATCATTTTTACTATATTAAAGGCTCATTACTATATTACAGTTGTTGCTATTTTATGAAACTTATTTATAACCCCCTAAGAAAATCGAAAGTATTTTAATGTCTCCCACTCTGATGAGATTGTTTAGCTGGCAGCAATGAAAGTTTACTTGAACTGCTATTATCCAATATTCTTTAAATTCTGACTCACCATAAATAATGTAACAGAGATCCTTTACCCAATAGGTAGACAGTTAGGGCTGAATGTCCTGCATATGCACCCTTGATGCAAAGCAATACACACCACAGTCAGTATACATGCAGCCCTGATAATGTTCTGAAATATATTCCCAGAGTGTACGACTCTGTGCCACAACCTCAAAAGCAGAAAGTGACTGAAATTTTCAAACCATAAGGTCGTGTAGTGTAACATGCTGGCAACAGGAAGTTAGGGCTAATGTTTACGTTGTCTACTGGAACTGCTGATTTGTTTGATACAAATCAGTTGAAAGCCAGAAGATACTAGTGATATAATGTTTGAATCTTAGTAGGATGGATTTTTTTAAATGTGTAAATGATTATATGTATTTCATTAATATATAATTTTTTTGGTGTTTTTATGAGCACTAAACCACTGATATGTTAAACAGTAAGTTTTAAGTTCTGTCTAAAACCTCACAAGCCACATCCTGCCACTTCATCTTAACTGACTCCTTGGTGTTTTCTTTATAGTCTGCTAATGGTTGTTAAAGGTATACTTCCCCATTCAAACCTGAATAGGCTTCTTCAGTTGACATACCAGCTCACATTTTGTGGAAGGCAGTTTGAATGCTGTGGTTTAAGTCAATGAGAAATATTGAAGGACCTCAATTTTGCATTATAAATTTATTTTAAAATCTTTGATGCAAGTAAATTGATAGCTACAAAAGAAAGGTGTTATTAGGGCCTCTCATAGGATATTTCCATTTTAGTGTGGAATGAAATTCTGTATTAGGCAACATTTTGACACATAAAATGAGTTAATATTTTCTTCAAGAGCCTGATTTTCATTACAGGTACAATAAAAGCTGGTAGGCACATTGAATACATGTTTCATGTCTTTTAAAAGGGTCTATGATAACGCATTTTGCTTTTACATTACTTTGGTAAGTAGATTGTAGTTTTGTAACAGCTGATGTGAAGTATAAATAGATTTGAGTGTAGATTTGCTCAGTGCTTAGTAAAGAGTCAAAAGGTGTGGTGCTGGAAAAGCACCGCAGGTCAGGCAGCATCCGAGGAGCAGGAGAATTGATGTTTTGGGCATAAGCACTTCACCATTCCTGATGATGCTTTTCTAGCGCCACAGTTTTTGACTCTGATCTGCACTCCTCACTTCCTCTCTGTGCTTAGTAAATCTAACAATCAATAGAACAGACTATAGAGACTAGACATTAAGCAAACAAATATTAACTTATTTCCAACCAAGTCACTAAGCAAACTTTTAAGATATCAAGGAGACAGTCAAGTCAAAAATGAATGGATTTATAACTTACGAAAAACAGTGAATGCATGAGGTTTACATTGTAATAACGCTGTGCCTCCAAAGCAAGTCAATGAGTGCTGGACACATGTAAAATATGCAAGATCCAGGTTATGCTGTCACGGAATAAGAATGATTTTTGATATTTTATTTGATGCATTTGGAATCTGCAAAGATTCAAAAACAATTCATGGTCTCAAAAGGAAGCCCAATACTGGGGATGGTGAGATCCGAAGTAAAACCAGAATATACTGGAGCATCTCAGTAAGTTTGGCCACATCTGTTGGGAGAGAAACTATGTTACTATGTCAAGCGTGATATAATTTTCTTTCAGAATTAAAGGGAATCGGAGAGTGATTTTTTTAATGTTGTTGACAAAGGTGGAGAAGGAGCAAGTGGAATAGATGCTGAAGGTATCCAGATTGGTAGTAGAGGAGGATATAAATACAAAATAGGTGTTGATTGTAGGTGTGAATAGACAAAAACTGGCCAGCTCTCTGAGAGTGAACTATGTAAACAGCACACTGGGGGAAGAGTGTGAGAAGAAATATCAGGAGAATGCAAAACAGTGTTCATCCTCTGAAGATGTTGAATTCAATATTGAATCCTGAAGGATGTGAAGTGCTTTAGTGGAAACTAAGGTGTTATTCCTCCAGTTTGCATTTGGCTTCACTTGAGTAGTGCAGTAGGTCTTGAACAGAAGAATAAATAGCATGAGAGAATGTACCGTTGGTGTACCATTACCTTTTTACTAATGAACACAGGTGTGTGTCTCCTAAATCGTAAAGGCTTAGTATTGTTTTGATCCCAAATGATGCTACCACTGAACAAGTTAGATCCTGGAATGAAACTTTGTTTGATAGATATGTTTCGTTTAGGTAATTAATGTGTTAATTAGTCACTAAGACATTCTCAAATGAGATTGCAGATTTTCTTCAATGACAGTTGAAGTTATTACAAAAAGTAAGAAAAAAGCTCAAACCAGGGTAAATATAGAAGACAATTAAAATGATATTAACCACCCAGTTGCAGAGACTCAAGTCCAGAGAAATTATAACATTTCTAACTCTTTTTTTTTAAATTTCTACATGACTGGCTCCTCATTGTTTGTTTGCTGTTGACTATGGAGACAATTCACTCTATTCTAAGTCTCCTATCATGAACTTGTCACAAATATAAGAGCCAAAACTTTTTCAGTTCTAATAACCTGCAGATTACCATCCAAATTCCCTTGGGTTGGAAGCTTTACTATCTAAACTCTTCCACTTACCTGAACTGCCTGACCTCCACGTAAGAGAGAAAGAAAACTTGCCGTTGTATACCAAACTGATTTAAAACAAAAATAACACTTTCGCAATACCAGACTTTTCTGAACTGAAAATAAAGCTAATTACCTTAAGTATTTACTCTGTTGTCAACCCAACAGTAGACACAAGGGATCCACAGTTAGCTGCTTTCTGACAAGTGTTAAACAGAGATCACTTCCAGAGGCACTCTGACCTTTTTTAAGAGAAAAGAAATAACCAACACCCACCTGCCTCTATTTTGAAGTACAAGTTACAGCAATGATATTTATATATGTAAATTATACACCTCACTTCAGTGTTTACAAGTTCTATTTAAAGAATAAATGCTCTCACTATTATACGTTTTAAATAATCACAATTATATTATTGAGTTGTCAAGAAGTTACCACCATACCTTTTAAATTCATATATCCTAATCTATAAATGAGTGCAGCTTTTAGCAATGTCAGCTGTAGCTCAGTTGGTAACATCTTTACCGTTGAGTTAGAAGATTCCAATTTATGTCTTACTCAAGAACTGGAGGCCCACTAGTAGGGTGATGAAACGTCTGGAAATGAACCTTCCAGCTCAGCGAGCAAACATGCATCCAGAAACTCAACCTGAGCTACAAATCTTCTCAAAACTTGCTGGAGAATAAAGATTAGGCTGACCGTCCAAAGCAATATTGAGGGCATGCTACACTGACAGAGGTGCCACCTTTTGGAAAGATGCTAAACTAAGGCTCTGCCTTGGTTAGATATGAAAACTCCTGAAGCATAATACACAAACATAATGTTACTTAGCAGACAGTGAAATTTTAAATACTTGTAAGAATAAATGGGCATTAAGTATATTTGTACAAAAATGACATGTTCATAGAATTACAATCCTTGATTAGGCATACTAGAGTTGACATAAAAGGGTCATTTTCGCACTGCCAAGATGTAATGAGTAGTATGACACAAAGAACATTTGCATATATAACTATTAACTATTTGCATATATAAATGATTTAGATAAAGCTTTAATTGCCAAATTTTCTGATGACAGAAAGATTGGTACGAAAGTAAGTTATGATGAGGAAATAAAGAAGCTGCAATGTTACAGGTGGCAAAAATGAAAGAGTAAAGATATGGCAGATGGATAATAATGCACGTAAATGTGAAATTGTCCATTTTGGCAGGAAAAATCAAAAAGAAGTATATTATCTAAATGGTGAGCAACTGCAGAGCCCTGAGAAGTAGAGAGACCCAGGCATCCAAGTGCATGAATTGCAAAAGGCTAGCATGCAGGCACTGTACAACAAATAATTATGAAGGCTAATAGAATATTATTATCAATTGCAAGGGAAATTTGCATACAAAAGTAGGGAGGTTATCCTTCAGTTATGCAAGGAACTGCTGCAACTACATCAGGAGCACTGTTTTCAATATTGGTCATATTATTTAAGGATGGATGTAAATGCATTGGAAGCATTTCAATGAAGATTTGCCAGACCACTATCTGGAATGGACACAGTTTAGTTACTTGACTGAAACCTACAAACATCCTTTGGAGTCCTGACAAGGTGGATGGAAAGAGGATGTTTTCCCATGTAAGAGAATCTAGAACTAGGGGTCACTACTTAAAATTCAGGGTTTGTCTCATGACCTTATGAATAATGACCTGGGGACATGGGTTCAAATCATATCTTGGAGCCAGTGGAATTTGAATTCAATAAATAACTGATGTTTTTTGTGTTAAAAAGCTAGTCTAATGGCAACCATGTAATCATTGTCAGTTGTCATAAAAAAAACCCTGGCTCATTATGTCCTTTAGGGAAGAGAATGTGCTAATTTAATTCTGGTCTACATGTAATTCCAGACTCAAACTCTTTGAACAAGTAGGGAGGTGCAATCAATGCTGTCCTAGTCGGCCTTGCCCACATCCTATGAAAGAATGAAGAGAAAAGATCAGATCAGAGCTAGGAATTCTATTACCTTCAGTGTGGAAACAGGGCATTTGGCCCAACACATCCACACCAACCCTCTGAAGAGTAACCCACCCAGACCCATTACCCTCTGACTAATGCACCTAACATTATGGGCAAATTAGCGTGGCCAATTCATCTAATCTGCACATTTTGGATTGTGGGAGGAAACCGGAGCACCCGGAGGAAACCCATGCAGACACGGGGAGAATGTGCAAAGTCCACGCAAACAGTCACTTGAGGTGGGATTTTGCTGCATGTTCTGATGAATATTTAGCAAAGAAGTCAGCAATGAGTCACTGAGCTTAACTGCATCATTGCAGAATGGATCAGAGCTGTGTGCATTGATTCACCATCTTGGTAAACAGCTTTTGCAAGTGAGAAGAATTGAAAAATACAATTAGCTGTTTACAGATGATGGAATTTGGAAGGTCATATTCAAACAGCTTGAAATCAATAAATTCAAAAAACAAAAAAAAGCACAAATGAGTCAGATTTATGATCTATGTGCCCTAATTAACAATAATATGCATGCACAGTAATACCTGGTGTAGTGTGCAGGGCAGTGTGTATGTAAAATTATTACAGGTGGGAATCCTCAATTTTTAAGTGCAGATGGATTAACAGCTTTCCAATGTTGTGTTTTCTGAAGCAAGAGAAACCTAAAATCGTTGAACCACTGGATTATGAAGCAATCATTGAAGAATGTGAGAGCCAAATTCAGGATCATCCACTTAAAGATATGCTGCTCTTCCCAGATGATGATTTCTCGGTGAGTAAAACTTTTGTATTTTACAAGTCTTTGCTTATGATCGGATGTGAAAAAACACATCTTTAAATAGATTTTGTGGTAACCAACTGGCTAAGTTAGGTGCTAACTCATTTCCACCTTAACCCATTTGGGACTGAGATGAGGAGATATTTCTTCACACAGAGCCTGGTCAGTTTGTGGAATTCACTGTCACAGAAAGTGGTTGAAGCCAAAACGTTGTACAAAGCATTTTTCAATTTAAAGATAGAGCACTTCTCTCTAAACGGATCAAAGGATATTGGGGAAAAGACTTTCCAATTGGATGCTCATCCATGATCATAATGAATAATTGAACAGGCTCAAAGGACAAAAGGGCCAATTCTGCACCTATTTTCTATGTTTCTATTATGTTATGGTTTCAATGTACAAGTAACTCTTGACTTTACATATCAATTTTACCAGTTCTACCACATATTAGATGTTTGTATTTTAAGTTATCTTCAAACTCACTATGAATATGAATTTGCAATGGATGTGTCGTTAGAGATTCAAATTTAATTTGCTTTGGAGCTTAATGTCCAAAGATGCTCACAATTTTGCAAGTGAAAGCATGCCAACAGATAAATAGAGTACAAAAATCACTATGAAAACTGAAATTGCTGGAGAAAGTCAGCAGGTAGGGTAGGGTAGCATCCGTGGAGATATTTTGGGTTCAGTGACTATTCTTCAGAACTGGCTCATGGGATTCTGCAAAGAAACAGAACTGCTTTAAATCAATGGTATCACTCTTGGTACACTTACCTAATTGTTGGGACTAACAAGGGAAGCAAACCTTGGAAAGAACGTAGAGAAGCTAAGCTCAAGTTGTTTTTGAAAAACTGGAATATTGACTAGTAATGTATTTTGTCAATCGTATTAACCACATTTTTATCAAAATTAGCCCAGTGATATAAACTATGTATGTTTTAACTTGCTAATAAAGGAAATATTTTTTTGCTGATTCAAAACCCTGATAAAATGGGATTGTATTTGGATGTTTTTAAATGACATGGTCCTAATCATAATTAGTACGTCATTCTGATTGTTGTATGCTGTTAAAAATTGAGTGACATGGAATAACTGAGATCATACACCAGAGCTACTTAGAAATATCTGGCCAGCAATACTCAGCCCAAGGCAAACCAGATATCAGTGACCCAATTTTAACCCTGCCATCTGGTAGGAACAATGTGTGGATGTGTAGGATCTGGTGGAGGTGTTCATGTGTGGTAAAATTGCCTCCTTTGACATTAACTTTGCATCTTTTGGCCTTGGTTCAGTTTCTTGCCCCAGGCCATTTCAACTTAGAAACACAGGATCCACCCATACTCAGGCCTGCCAGAAACCATGGTGGAATTGGAGTTTGAGAACTCCTGAAACAGTAGATTTTTTCTAGCTCTTAGCTGCAATTCACTGGAACACAGGATCTGTGGTTCATTCATTTTCTAGCTCGCAATCCTACTTTGCTGAAACAGTCCTGTGTGGGCTTTCTCTAGTTATTATAATTATTTCTCATCAACATGTTTGGATTTGTTATAACACACCTCTAGAACATGTGGGACTCTAACCATGACCTCCTGGCCCAGAGGTAGGAACACCACTTTGTGTCATAAGAGCCCTTTCAGCTTATTCTTTCTGGGCACAACAATATTCTGAGAATGAGCAGTAGCTGCATAAGCCTCATTAACTACCTCCTGAACATATGTGCTGCTCAAACCACAACAGGTTAGGTGTATGGTGTACAGGAGGTGATTCCCAGTGCACACAAAGAAGCCAAGCATCACCAACTGTAGGAATAGAATTGATAGGCAAGGCTCATTTTCCTTGGAGCAGAGGAGGCTGGAGTGACTTAATTGATGTACACAAAATATTGAGAGATCATAGGTAGGATTAGAATGGACAGCTAATTTTGCTTTTTGCCATGCACATATAATGGGCTAAGTAGTCTCTTTCAGAGCCATAATGTTTCTGTGGTTTCCATCACATTTTTCAACTTCTCTGGCACTCAGTGCAGGCAGAGTTTAATCCTTAGATTTATTTGCAGAGACCTGTGTACAAACAGTTGGCTAGAACAGGTCTATTACTTGCAGGACAGTAGGTTTCCACTAAAGTCAATAAAAATCTGAATTTCTTTGTCACTAAATTCTTGTAGGTTGCTGCAGGGGACATCACCTCAGTATAATAGTCTGTTGTAGAGAGATGCATTAGGCAAGTGGACAACACCCTCTTTGCCACAGCACAGTAGGGCACTTTCCTACTCACCTCATCAGTCAATAGGACAGAATTTTGGCTTTTACATTGGCTTCCCTGACCTGCAAGGTGTTACTAACCAAGTGTGTAATGCTGTCAGGTCACTGAGACAAGATCCAGCGACATATACCAATAGAAAAGGATACCATTCAACCAATGAATGGTTAGTTGCCTGAAAACTGAAGATAGGTGGTGCATAGGCAGGAACAGAGTAAAAAAAACAAAGAACCCGCAGATATTGGCAGTCTGAAATTGTTAGAAAAACTCAGCAAGTCTGGCAGGAGTTGTGGAGAGAAAGCAGAGTTAACATTTCAGGTCCAGCGGCCCTTCTTCAGAACTGAGAAAATTAGTATATATGAGCCAGTGTGGGATGGTGCTGATGAGAGAGAGAGAGACTGAGAGAGTGTATATGGCAACACGTGGCCCTGAGTGTCAATCTCAGGATGTGGTGAGAACCTTTTTACCCAGAGGAGCGTTGTATGTCAGGGAGATATCGGTGACCCTGGGTGGATTCAAAACACGAAGGATGAAATTTGAGTTGGAATCCACATGGGTTGAATCTGAGCCGGAGGCAGTCATTGAGGAATGGGATGTGACTGTGGAAGTGGGTTTAGGCAAATATCTAGACAAGCACCAGGTGCGATAACAAAAGTAATGATGGTGAACAAGAATTAAGAAAAAACACGAATCATCCTGAATATTCTTAGTGATCCTGGATGCAATGATCTTAGTTACAGCCAGTCTAATGCTGGAGAGGACTATCTTATTCCAGAGGGTTTTGCTATTGCTGCTGCTCTCTGTAGTCATGTGTAACCTTGTCCTGCTAGAGTGAGCAAGGATGGCTGTGTTGCATTAATAGAGCTGACCTTGGTTCAGCAGGTCAGCATGAGGAATGGTACCAGTAATGAATCACTAGCACAGGTGCTCTATTGGCTCCTTAGAGCATCCACAATGTGGGACAAAGCAATATTGGGTTGACAATAATTGTGGGAGATTTCAATCTACATATTAACTGGAAAAATCAGATTGGCAATGGCACACCGGGTAAACACTTCATCGAATGCTAGTTTCATTATGTTTCATAGAGCAACACATTTTGCAACCAAGCAGGGAACAGATTGTGCTAGATTTGTGGAGAGCACATATGGTAGTGTCCCTACCTCTGGACCAGAGCACCTGAGTTCAAGTCCCACCTGCTCAGGGGTGTGTCACAATACAACAGTGGATTAGAAAATATTTACAAACAGACCCAGGAAGAGGGAGAGTGCAAGAGAGACTTAGTGAATGTGCTGATACTCAACCTGGCACTCTATGAGAATTAAATCATTAATGAATGACTTCAGAGTAAAGAAACTCCGAGGTAACAGCAACCACAGAATTTAATGCTCAGTTTGAAAGAGAGAAGATTAGGTCAAAAATGAATATTTTAAACTCACGTGAGGGGCAATTATGTGCATATGAAAATTGAACTAGTTGAAGTGAACTGGGATATTAAGATTAGATTACTTACAGTGTGGAAACAGGTCCTTCCGCCCAACAAGTCCACACCGCCCCGCCGAAGCGCAACCCACCAGACATTGACCCCTTACCTAACACTACGGGCAATTTAGCATGGCCAATTCACCTGACCTGCACATCTTTGGACTGTGGGAGGAAACCGAAGCACCCGGAGGAAACCCACGCAGACACGGGGAGAATGTGCAAACTCCACACAGACACTTGCCTGAGGCGGGAACTGAACCCGGGTCTCTGGCGCTGTGAGGCAGTAGTGCTAACCACTGTGCCACCATGCCGCCCCATTAAGCTAGAAGATAAATCTATTTAAAGGTGTGTTGCAGTTATTTAATGTGATATTTTGTATATTTAGAATAAGAGAATTTTCACCATCCTCTCACCATCAGAAGGTAAGGAGAACATCTAACTTAAAGAAAAAGCATAAAATTGGACAAAGGAGGTGATGGGTCAGATGGTTGGACAGAATATAAAGACTGGCAGAGGATTCCAAAGGTTAATTAGGAGGAAGAATGTAGAGTACAGTACAAGAGAAAGGTAGTGAGAAATTTAAAAATAAATAGCAAGAGTTGCTGCAGATATTTGAAAAGAAGAGAATAAACAAGTGTTGGTTATCCAGTGTGTGAAAATGGGGAGTTAATAGTATACATTAAGGAAATACTGGGTAAAGTGGACAACCATTTGCTTCTGTCTTCACTAAAGAGGATACCAAAAAGTATCTAGGGATAGCCGATAATCAGGAGGTGGAGGGAGAGAGGAACTTAATGAAATTACAATCACCAGGGCAGCAGTACTTAGCAAACCGATGGAGTTGTGTGCTGGCATGTCCTTAGGTCCTGACTGATTTATTCCTAGGGTTTTTTTAAAATCCAGAAGTGCTCTGACACACACTGTTTTCTCATCTCACTAAATCAGCTGTGTTTTCAAATTGAATAACTTACATGCAAAGCCCATTAAAGACAATACAAACCAAAGTTGAGGAAGAGTAGGGAAAGGGGAAGGGGAGCAAATCAAAAATGGAGTAGGAATCCCAGTGTCTTAAAAGGAGGTGGTTAATGAGGTGTAAGTTAATGGATTAATTTTGAAAATTATCTAGATTTGGAAAGGTTCCATCACATTGGAAATTAGTGAATATAACTCCTTTCTGTTCAAGAGGGAGTGGGGCAGAAAATATAGGCCAGTTAGATCAATGGCTACCATGGGGAAAAGTGTTAGAATTGATCATTAAGGAGGTTCCAAAGATGCGTTTAGAAATATCAATCAGGAAGAGTTGCATGATTGCGTGGAAGGGAAATCATGTTTAACCAATTTAAAGGAGTTATTTGAAGGATGAACATGTGTCTTGGATAACGTGGAACCTGTGGACCTTTGTTTGAATTTCCAGAGGCATTTGATACAGTGCGACATAAGTCGTTATTGTGCAAAGTAGGAATCCAAGTTTCAGCATGGATTGAAGATTGACTGTCTAGGAGAAAACAAAGTGAGTAAAAGAGTCTTTGATTAGCAGAATGTGATGAATGGAGTTCTACAGGCAGCTATGCTCGAGCCTCAAGTTTTTTTACAATTTACATCAATGACTTTTATGAGAGTAGAGAAGGCATGGTAGCTAAATTTGCAGACAACACAATGATAGAGAGGAAAGTATGAAGTGAAGAAGACATAAGGAGGTTGCAGATGAATAGGGATAAATTGAATGGGAAAAAATATATGCAGGTGTATTGTGGATAATTGTGAAGTTGTTCATTTTGACAGGAAGAATAAAGAGAGCAGATGTTTAAATAGAGACAGCAAAATTCTATGGTGGGGAAGGATTTAGGTGTTGCAGTGCATGCATCACTAAAAATCAGTTTGCATGTCCAGCAAGTTATTAGAAGGCTGATGGAATGTTATCCTCGATTGTGTGAGTAATTAAATGTAAATGTAACGATGCTGTAGAGTCATAGAGTCATAGAGATGTACAGCATGGAAACAGACCCTTCGGTCCAACCCATCCACGCCGACCAGATATCCCAACCTAATCCAGTCCCACCTGCCTGCACCCGGCGCATATCCATCGCTGTCCACTCCACCTCCAAGTTTGGTGTCATCTGCAAACTTACTAACTGTACCTCTTATGCTCGCATCCAAATCCTTTATGTAAATGACAAAAAGTAGCGGTCCCTGCACTGATCCTTGTGGCACTCCACTGGTCACAGGCCTCCAGTCTAAAAAACAACCCTCCACCACCACCCTCATCTTCTATCTTTGAGCCAGTTTTGTATCCACATGGATAGTTCTCCCTGTATTCCATGAGATCTAACCTTGCTAACAGGTCTCCCATGGGGAACCTTGTCGAACGTCTTACTGAAGTCCATATAGATCATATCTACCGGTCTGCCCTCATCAATCCTCTTTGTTACTTCCTCAAAAAGCTCAACAAGTTTGTGAGACATGATTTCCCATGCACAAAGCCATGTTTACTATCCCTAATCAGTCCTTGCCTTTCCAAATACATATACATCCTTTCCCTCAGGATTCCCTCCAACAACTTGCCCACCACCGACGTCAGGCTCACCGCTGTATAGTTTCCTGGCTTGTCCTTATTACCCTTCTTAAAGAGTGGCACCATGTTAGCCAACCTCCAGTGACTATCAATGATACAAATCTCTCAGCAAGAGGCCCAGCAATCACTTTTCTAGCTTGCCTCAGAGTTCTCGGGTACACCTGATCAGGTCCTGGGAACTTATTCATCTTTATGCGTTTCCAGCACTTCCTCCTCTGTCATATGGACATTTTGCAAGGTGTCACCATCTATTTCACTACTTTCTATATCTTCCATATCCTATACTGCAGTTGTAAAGCGTACAGTGGAACCACATCTTGGATACTGTGGTCAGATTTGGTTGCCTTATTCAAGGAAGGATGTACATGAATTGGAGACAATTCAGAGGAAATTTGCCAGCTGATACCTAACATAAATATGTTGGCTTATGAGGAAATGTTGGACAGATTAAACTTGTTTCTACTGGAGTTTAGAAGAGTGAGTGACTTGATTTATTTGCACATGGTCTTAAAAGGACGATGTGGAAATAATGGGGCTGATTTTGCTCTGTCCAGACAGTTGTTAGTCCAGTGTAGGTTAGAGTTGTACATGAGGATCCTGTGGAATCTCTTATCATAGCACACTCTGAAGGAGTGACCCGGGAAATCGAACTTTCCATACAAAATTGAGGACTTTAGATGATTCTGTTGAAATTAAATGAAATGGTTATTCAGGAAAAAGAAGACTATTAATTACAGTCTTAACTCCTCAGACACTATTAAGCTGACACTATTCGCAATCCCAAGACCCTTTCATTCCCAGACCACCCCCCATCCACCCCTCCCACCCCTTGGGACCTAACACTCTCAGCCCTGGGAAATGACACCTCCATTCCTGGTACCTGACATCCTGTCATCCTTAAGACCTGACAACCGCACTTCCCCACCTCCTTCAAGATCTGACACCCCGCCCTGTGACATGACCCCCCCTCCAGGGGAAAGTGAGGACTGCAGATGCTGGAGAATCTGAGTCGAAAAGGGCGGTGCTGGAATAATACAGCAGGTCAGGCAGCATCTGAGGAGCAGGAGAGTCGACGCTTAGGGTATAAGTCCTTCATCAGAAATGGGCGCAGGAGCAGGCTGAGACAGTAGGTCGACCAGGGCAGTCAGGTTTGTGGATTTTAGATAAGATTTTGGATAGAACCAGGTGGTGTGGGATTAGGGAACAATGAGATTGGAGGCTGTGAATGGGAGGTTCCCTGAGGTGATGAGGTTGTGGATGGTTTGGGAGATGATGGTTTGGTGATGCGAGGTGGGGTTGTCTTTCCTCTGTTTGAATTTCCAGAAGGATTTGATAAAGGTAAGAGGAGGTTCAGCGAGTTGGCATCTGGCTTCGGCGACGTAGAGGTAGGTGCGCCATACTACCACTGCACCCCAGCATTCCTGATGAAGGGTTATGCCCAAAACATCGAATCTTCTGCTCCTCGGATGCTGCCTGTGTTTTTCCAGTGCTCCCACCCCCAGGAGTCCTTGTACTGATTCCAAGGGAACCCCACTGAAGAGAACTACTCGTCAATGCTGTCTGTTTCTAGTCACTTAGCAAACTTTGTATCAATACTGCAACTTGCCCTCTTACTCCCCTTTGCTGATGACCATATTATGTGAAACTTTATTAAATGTCTTTTGAAAGTCCATGTTTACCACATCAGCCACATGTCTGTCACCAAACTTCTCTACCAACTCATCAAAAAACTCTAGTAAGCATGTGATTTGCTTTTCATAAATCCACTTTGGCTTTCCTTAATTAATCAACATTTGTCCAAGTAACTGCTAGATTTGTATCAATTAATTGTTTCTGAAAGATTTTCCACAAAAGTTAAATGGGTTGGTCTACGATTATTCATTTACACTTTTGTAAAAGAAAGGTATAATATCTGCAATTCTCCAGTTCTTTGGAACCATTAGAGCTAATGCCTTTGCATCGTCCACTCTTACTTCCCTTAGTGTCCTTCAATGCATTTTATTTACTGCTGGTGATTTACCAACTTTAAGAATAACCAGACTACCTACCATTGCCTCTTTATCAATTTTTTGCTTACCTAGTACCCAAACTACCTTATGGCTGGACTTAGTGCAGTGGAGAGGCAGGGTAGGTGGGGAATACGAAAGAAGAAGTGAGGGACCCACTTCCTCCTGATCTCCAGTACCCCAGCCCCTCCCCCCAACCACAGAGTATCCCTCCCACATTCATTGTCAGGCAGTTGTGGCTTCTTTAAAATGTAAGAAATCAGCTTACCTGTTTCTGTTTCTTGCAGCCTTGCCCTGTAACACCCACCTTGGCAGCACAGTTGTCAATCATTGAGGGGTGGAGAGCTTTTCCATTGGCCCTCCAGCCATTGGAGTTTGTCCACCCTCTCCGATTGGGCAAGAGGCCACTCCCTGGCCTTCAGTCAGTTGGAGCCTGCAGTGTAAGGAGTTCAGCCTGTGGTACGCTAATAAGAGTATAGATTATCACACAAAGTAGGGCAATGTCACATGGTTTTGTTCTGTTTGGGAGCCTCATAGCAAGAAGAAACTGCAGTAATATGTTTTTTAATTAAGTTAATGCTTTTGGTCACCTCACAATTCTGTAAGCATTCTTTGGTAACATAACAATATCAAGAAAACTAATTAATCTTGAGGATGGTGATGGGTACGTCCACTTTTATGCCAAGCACGGTTGAGATTTGGAAACATCCCCAAATTCCAGATCTCAATCCCTTTATGAATATCCAGCCCCATGTCTCTGTTTTCTGGTCATAACTGAGTTTCTGACTTTGGTATTTTGCTTACTCTCCACTCCATGTGTGGGCGGAGAACAAACAGGATATCCCAGACAGAAAACTCAATGATGACCAGAAAACAGACCTTTCAGATAATCCCTAGTGTAGAAGCAGGCCATTTGACCCATTGAGTCTACACGGACCCTCTGACGAGCATCCCACCTGAACCACCCCCTTAACCTATCCCTGTATCTCTGCATTTCGCATAGCTAACCCACTTAACCTGGTGGACATTCCTGGATACTATGGGCAATTTTGCATGGCCAATCAATCTAACCTGCACATCTTTGGAGTGTGGGAGAAAACCGTCGCACCCAGAGGAAACCCGTGCAGACACGGGGAGAATGTGCAAACTCTGCAGTCACCAAAGCTGGAATCAAGCTCGCATCTCTGGCGCTGTGAGGCAGCAGTGCTAACCACTGAGCAAGCGTGTCGCCCTGAACTAAGTGTAAAGTGTTCAGTATGCTAAGAATATTTTGTCTTGATACCCTCTTTCCATGACTAGTCCACTAAAAATATCTCTTCAAAGCTACATCTTGTTCTTGCCTTCAGTTGCACCAACACTTCTCTCAACAGTGTAATATCTGGTTATTTTCATCTATGTTAACCATTTTAGGATATTTTATTACATTGAAGTCACTAACAATTTGAATGTCGCTGTCATTATGACCTTCACTTTTTTTTAAAAAGTAGTAAAATTCCCCCAATACCCTTGCTTATAAGGTATTAGACAAACTATTACAGCTAAGGTATTTTGACAGCAGTGTGTGGGATTTATATTTTGCAAACATTTTTGCTGGAAGTATAAATTTCAGATTTAATGCATTTGTATTATTTTGGGATTTGCTCATGGAGCCCAAAGAGCTTTGCTGTATTACAATTATAAGACACTTTGGAGTTTTTGTCTGATCCAGAGAATCAAAATTGTGTTGATGGGAGCCATTCCAATAAAACTTGGCATTCATTATTAATGCTGCAGTGTCTTCCACTACATTGACTGGCAACCTTGGCTTGTTTTCTTGAACACATTTTTTCTGTAGCTGGTTATTTTTATGTATCTCATGTAAGTCAGTGTCACAAACTGACCTGCCAGGCAAAGCAGATTATCATTCTTCCTTATGATTGTATATGATGGTAAAATATATAAAGTAGGAGCAAGACGAGGTAATTCAACCCATCAAGCCTGATCCTCCATTCCATATGATCATGGGCAGCACATGACTCAGTGGTTAGCACTGCTGCCTCAAAGTGCCAGGGACTTATGTTCAATTCCAGCCTTGGCTGACTCTCTGTGTAGAGTTTGCAGGTTCTCCCTATGTCTGTGCAGATTTCCTCTGGTCCAATTTCCTCTGATAGTTTAAAGATGTACAGGTTAGGGGGGATTGGCCATGCTAAATTGCCCATAGTGTCCAGGGATGTGCTGGCTAGGTGGATTAGCCATAGAAAATGCAGGGTTTTAGGGATAGGGTATGGAGCATGGGTCTGGGTGGCATGCTCTTTGGAGGGTCAATGTGGACCCGATGGATCAAATGGTCTGCTCCCACACTGTAGGGATTCTATCATTCTATGATCATGGCTGATCTTCTATCTCCACATCAAACTCCTGTCCCCATGCTTCTTGACATCTTAGCTTCTAGAAATCGAAATATCTATTCTTTCTTAAACCTTTTAAATATCTTGACCACCTTAGCCTTCTGCGTTAGTGAATTCCACAGTGAATAAATTTCTATTCTCAGTGCAAAATGGTGCACTCCACATTTGAGACCATAATCACTGATATTCAGTCTTTTGTACTCATTAAAGATTTTAGAATATGTTTTAGCTATACCATTGCATTACGACTTCTGACAAAATTGAACAACATTCATTTGTATTACAGTTCTCAAAATATTTCTCTTGAAATAGAAGTTGATGAGGTAGACATTCTTTGAGTCTGTTTTTGGACCTAAATTGTTCTTGACAGGCAGTGCTCACTCCAACTCAGAGGCCCAGACCTAGCTCAATATTTTATGTTCAAACAGCCTGCACCTAATGTGTTACACAAGCAGCTTTTACACTTAACAGCATGATGAGGCACACACATCACCAATATGTCCTTAGAGGTGAGATGAATTGGGTAATGGAGAATTTAGGAGAAAGTGAGGACTGCAGATGCTGGAGATCAGAGCTGAAATATGTGTTGCTGGAAAAGTGCAGCAGGTCAGGCAGCATCCAAGGAGCACAAGAATCAACGTTTCGGGCATAAGCCCTTCTTCAGGAATGAGGAAGGTTTGCCAAGCAGGCTAAGATAAAAGGTAGGGAGGAGCGACTTGAGGGAGGGGTGTTGGGAATGCGATAGGTGGAAGGATGTTAAGGTGAGGGTGATAGGCGGGAGAGGGGGTGGGGGCGGAGAGGTCGGGAAGAAGATTGCAGGGACTGAGATAAGGTGAGGGGAGGGGAAATGAGGAAGCTGGAGAAATCTGCATTCATCCCTTGTGTTTGGAGGATTCCTAGACAGAAGATGAGGCGCTCTTCCTCTAGGCGTTGTGTTGCCATCGTCTGGCAATGGAGGAGGACAAAGACCTGCATCTCCTTGGCGGAGTGGGAAGGGCAGTTAAACTGTTCAGCCACAGGACGGTTGGGTTGGTTGGTGAGGGTGTCCCAGAGGTGTTCTCTGAAACATTCCGCAAGTAGGCAGCTTGTCTCCCCAATGTAGAGGAGGCCACATCGGGTGCAGCGGATGCATAAATGATGTGTGTGGAGATGCAGGTGAATTTGTGACGGATATGGAAGGATCCCTTGGGGCCTTGGAGGGAAGTGAGGGGGGAGGTGTGGGTGCAAGTTCTGCATTTCTTGCGGTTGCAGGGGAAGGTGCCGGGAGTGGAGGTTGGGTTGGTGGGGGGTGTGGACCTGACAAGGGAGTCGCGGAGGGAGTGGTCTTTCCGGAACACTGATAGGGGAGGGGAGGGAAATATATCCTTGGTGGTGGGGTCT
>NC_057722.1:27396745-27407629 GCF_004010195.1 Chiloscyllium plagiosum | reverse complement strand
GATTTCTCCAGCTTCCTCATTTCCCCTCCCCTCACCTTATCTCAGTCGCAACCCTCGGACTCAGCACCGCCTTCTTGACCTGCAATCTTCTTCCCGACCTCTCCGCCCCCACCCCCTCTCTGGCCTATCACCCTCACCTTAACCTCCTTCCATCTATCGCATTCCCAACGCTCCTCCCCCAAGTCCCTTCTACCTACCTTTTATCTTAGCCTGCTTGGCACACCTTCCTCATTCCTGAAGAAGGGCTTATGCCTGAAACATTGATTCTCGTGCTCCTTGGATGCTGCCTGACCTGCTGCACTTTTCCAGCAACATATTTTTCAGTAATCGAGAATTTAGGGAATTTATATGTATTGGTAGTTACAGTTGCCATTCAATTTCTCACTGAAGCTAATGTTCTGAAGAAGAATAATATTTGACATGAAACATTAGCACTGATTCTCTCTCCACAGATGTTGCCAGACCAGCTGAGCTTCTTCAGCACTTTAAGTCCTTTATTTTAGTTTCCCAGCATGTGCAGTATCTTAGTTATTTGTTTAATTAAATTTCTCACAAGAGTTGCCTACAATATGTACTAGATCCCTTCTTTACAAATGTGAAATACCGTAATGCCTGTCTTCGGCCTCATCATGTGACTCAATTTGGTCAGATTTTTGAAATGCAAGAATTTTGTTCACAAGGTTGAAATCCCACTTGTCCATCGTGCACCTGGAAAATCTGTCTTCATATATGCATATCTTCACTTTGGTCTTTTTTTTATTTTATGAATCCAATTCAACTCTTTTCATTAATTTGGAAGTACAATATTAAAATGCAGAAAACAATTACCAAAATAATCTACACGGACCATAGTTTAAAAAACATATTATAGCACCAGAAAGGAGAGTTCCTTCTGGTGGTGACACAGCTTGTGATGGGAAAAGTAAGTACTGAAATGGTCAGCAAACATTTCTTCCTCATGGTGGTTATCACTGCTGACTCACACTGCCAGGGACCTGGGTTTGATTCCAGCCTCGGGTGACTGGCTGCGCAGAGTTTGCACATTCTCCCTGTGTCTGCGTGGGTTTCCAACCAGTGCTCTGGTTTCCTCCCACAGTCCAAAGATGTGCAGGTTAGGTGAATTGCCCATAGTGTTCAGGTATGTCTAGTCTAGATGTATTCATTAGGTGAATGGGTCTGGGTGGGATACTCTTCGGGGGGTTGGTGTGGACTTTTTGGGCAAGTGGCCTGTTTCCACACTGTAGGGATTCTATTCTATTCATATGAGGGAAAATAAATGGAACTGTCACTGAAATTAGGCATGCAACACGTTTTCACACAGACATTGTTTCCATTTTTGTGCTTATGAGTGGGCATTCAAAACACAAGGGCGCCAAACCTCTCGAACAATATCTAACAAAGGGTTGCTGTTTCTTTCTGTCCAGGTATCATCAATCCCAAGGGAAAGACGTACCATATGCTCCACAGTGCCTGAAGGGGCAGTAAATGAAGCGGAAAATCTCCTCGTAAGACAGGTAAAGGTCGGAATATATATGGGAGGATACTACCACACTGTGTCAATTGCTTGGCAGTATTGAGGACAGCAGATTAGTTTAAATGACATTTGATGAATTGCATGAGCTCCTTCTTGTCCCATGCTCACTCAGTAATGTAAGTCATTTTGAGTTACATTAAAATAGATGCAAGAAAACGTCATAATTGACTCAGTGATGATATTTGTTGGCTTTTACTCTTGCTGTTGGACTCATGTCAAACCTCCAATATAAAAATAACAATCAAATTAGTCTGTAATGCAACAAATCTATTATTCTGTATGAATTTCTTTTCTGTTCACTTTAGGAATTTGTTTTGACAAAAAAACTTGTGTCAGTGGCATTGGAAAGAATACTAACACAGCAAGTTGACTAAGCTTAACTGCATAGTCCCTGCTTTTATAGAACTACGCTGTACCGACAGTTTAAAAATTCATTGTAATTGCTTTAGTTGACTGGTTATACTCCAGATCTAATTTCTTCCATGTTAAATAGCCCAAACTACAACACTGTAAAGGTAAATTAGCTCTACCACTTTGCTGTTACCTTACAGAATGTAATCAGCACCTGCCATTGAAACAGAATTTAATTTAAAATTAACATAATGAATATATCAGACCTTATTACCACTTTGACTCAAACGTGGAATTATATGGGAGCCCAAAAATACTGCTGGGGCATGATGGGAAGTTTGTATAATGTAGGTGGGGGAGGGGGGAAAAATTGTGACATGCATTCTCATTGCATTCCATGTGGTTTACATGTGTATTGTTGTTTCTCCCACCCTGGGTCCAATTGTACCCCTAAGGGCCAGTAAGGCATTAGCCTGCCACTGAAACTATTTTACCAGCAGTAGCTGGGCACTGCCACATGAATAGACTGATAAGTATGCCCTCTTGATCAGGCATTCTGTGGCCCATCAATGACTGTGCATTGGCAATGGGCTCCCCTACAGAAATATCTCCTTCACCTTTATAAATAAATGTCCTTGTATCTTCACCCAAGCCTTTCTGCTTGGCCCCAGCAAACCAATCCCAAACTAACTCCATTCCAGCACTTGTTACCCAATATTGTCTGGCTAGTGGAAAGGGCCATTGCTGCCCTATAAAACCCTGGTTGGACTGCCTGAAATGGAGGTGCAGACTGTAACCCTCATTGCATTCAAAAATATTTGGATTGGTACTTGACTTGCCATAACCACCTGGGCTATGTACCTAGAGCTGAAAGAAATGACAATACTGGTCAGCTTTTTTCAGTTATATAAACCGGATAGGCCAAATGGGCTTGATCTTTATGCCACAATTCTTTCTATTTTTCTAAAAGAGCTGAATTCCAGGTGTGAAGTGAGAGTGATCAAGCAGTCAACTGTGTGTGGTACTGAGCAGACCTTGTAAAATTGAATTCAGTGAGGTTTGGAGGAAAACTCTCCACTGACTGAGTCACAGAAGTACAAAGGACATTGGCTGTTCCTGTTAAGAGGCCAGTCATCTCAAGATATTGCTGCAAGGGTTGCTCAGGATAGTGTCTAATCCCAAACATTTTGAGCTGCTAGATAAATGATCTTTCTTAAGACATCATAGGATTAGAAGTAGGACTGTTTGCTAATAATTGCACAGTGTTCAGTTCAACCTGCAACTCCTCAGAAAATGAAGCAATTCATTTCCTTATGCAGCAAAAACTGAATAACATCCAGGCATGGGCTGGTAAGTAGCAAGCTACATTCATGCTACAGAAATGCCAAGAATTATCAATCTCCAACAAAAGAGAGTCTGTTTCTCCATGGCATTCAATAGCATTAACATTGTTAAATCCACTCCCCTCACCCTCGATCAAAATTCTGCACAAATACTGTGGCTATAAGAGCAGACTAATCATTCTGTGATGAGTAATTCCTCTTCTGATTTCTAAAGCTCTTCCAAGACCTCAAAGAGTGAGCTAGGAATGTGATGGAATCAGCTGCACTCTCTGGATGAGTGCAGTTCCGGTAATGATCAAAATACCATCCAGGACAAAACAGACCATTGAATCAGCGACCTGTTCATCAGAGACAATTACTTTGCTAATAGTGCACAGTCCGTGCCAAATATAAGATGCTCTGCAGCAGCCCACCAATGCTTTTTCTGTATAATCTCTGAAACTGACCAGCCAGAAGTACAGGACTGCAGGCAAATGAGAATGCCACTAACTCCAAGTTTTCTTGCCATTTATTCCTGTTCCCCATTCTTTTTCCCCATATCCTCTCAATATTTCTGCTTAAAGGGGAAAAGGTCTCATGGATTTGGGAGAGTGGGACAACTTGGTTTGATACAGCTCAGCACAAAAGTGGTAGGCTGATATGACCTCCTTCTGTCCTGTTCTTTTCCATGAAGTCAAAGACCGTTCTGTTGGGTCAAAATCATAGAACTTCCTATCCAACCACAACGTGAGAGCACCTTCACGTGGGTTGTAATATATAAGAAGGTGATTCGCCATAATGTATTCAAGGTCAGTTAGGGCTGAACTATAAATATTGAGCTTGTCAGTGATTTTTTTTCAACAAAGTGGGCTCTGAGCGATTGAAAAGCTAACTAAGCCTCACACTATCAATAATCTATATTCATTATAGTGGCCTTCAAGAAACATAATGGATCTTGAAGATATATTCTCCATAAATAGTCTCTGATTCTCAAAGATTACTGATCAATATTCAAGAGTATACAGTAATCTTTCGCATTTCTCTATTTTTCTTGGGCCTATCACTATAACTATTTCCAGGCCAATTAGCACAAGTGCCATTGTATACCACAAAGTAATTGATGATATTCTTCATATGTTAGAATCATCACTTTCATTCCGTGTGGTTTTGCTCTGTATTATGAATGAATTATATCTTTGAAAATATGTGGAGTTTTAACTCTCTTAACAGTTTACCTTCCTTTGTATTTGTTCAACAGGCGAATGGTAATGTACCGTATCCTTAAGGAAGCACATTTCAATCCTGGGACACAGAGTTGTTGGTATAGTCAGGAAGTGATGGCTGTTTATGTTCTTTGAGAAGGAGTTGATCAAAACAACTTCAGCTGCCTTAACTGGAACTGTGTTCCACTGAACTAATATTCTGAGATAATTGTAAAACATGATAGCTTAAACCTTCAGTACTTACCTGATTTTGGATAAATGTAAATACATGCTGTGTTGTTTTGTGTTTGCATTTTAAGCTAATTGACTTGCTTAGATTGTTATCCTCCTCAGCCCTCAGTGTTTTCAGGGCTGGACTATGCCTTCCCTGAATCTTCCTCCAATTGTGAAAATACATTGGCTACTCACTTATTATTTATGACATAATTCAATTTTAAAATGATTTTGGTAATTAGAATATCAGATTAAGCCCCTAAGGAAGATGTGGATTTTGGTTGGGCAACAGGTTTAAATAAAAGAAAATCTCTCCCGAATTTAACTGGGCCCAAATTCACCAAATATAGGTTTAGTGGAAGTGGGATGGAAACAAGAGAGAGAGCAGTCATCTACCCCAGTAGGCTTGTTGAATAAGTATTAAAATAAAGCTACCTGTCTCATGCTGTTTGTTTTCCAGCCTTAATGGTGATTGGCTGCATTTTCCACTTTTTCCCTTTACGTAATTGGGTCTCACCTACTCACCCGCTCCTCCAGCCACATGCAATTGAAATGCACCCATCCCCTCTCATCCTATCTTCACCTCCATGTTATGATTGCCACTCTGGCAGAGGAAGCTGATCTTCCTGGCTGCAGTAGATTCTGCCATGTTCCCTCCTCAACATGGGGCAAGCTTCTTAATATGTTCTGGAAGGAGATTCTATTGAAATAAAAATAGTCTCACTCAAAGTTTGGGTGAACCAAGATTTCCTGATGGCAACCATGACTCTGTGCGAATGATTGAAATATGCTCCCTAAAAGATAAGATATATTACCATGTCTGTTGAACAAATACTAAAGAAAATAAACAGTTAAGAAAGTTAGAAACAACACATTTTTCAATACCATAATCCATTGGTAGTACACAGCAAGACTGCATTCACAGAGCAGGTTAACACACAAGACATCCCAAAGCACTTTAAGGAGGTATCCTAATTAAAACAGATGTGAAGATATGATAGGTTCAGAGAATTGATGAAATTAATGTCAAATAAATAAAGGAGATTTTCCAAGGATGAGATAACAGGAACAGAAAATGAGAAAGGGCGTAGAGAGGGAGGGAGAGAGAGAGAGAGAGGTCAGAGAATTGGGGGGTGTATTTGCGGGTTGAATGAGGAAGGAAATAAGGAAGCAGGAGGTGAGCTTGCCGGAGAGATGATCTTGGAAAGGGCTATGAAGATAGATTATGGGGATTGATGGGGAGAAATTTTAAAGTCTGAAGAGTTTAGGATTGGAGAGATTCACAGGTTAATAATCAAGCGCAGAATGCAACTTAATGGAAAGACTTTATCTTAGAGATATAAAGAATAACTTACAAACTTGGAATATGAAGTGATGGTGGAGGAAGCATGATGTAGAGTTTGACGTCATGATTAATGAGGAGTGAAAGTCCTAAAGGATGATCTTGGAATGATTTTGTGCTTTTGGCTGAGAAGTGTGCGATATGGTCATGCTTGTCATATTTGAATCAAAGCTGGCAATTGATAACAACTCTAACTTTTTAAAAAATCACTAATGGGATGTGGGTGTCACTGGCTGGCCAGCATTTTTGTTGCCCATCCCTAGTTGCCCTTGAGAAGGTGTTGGTAAGCTGCCTTCTTGAACTGCTGCAGTCCACTTGCTGTAGTTGACACAGTGACCTTATGGAGGGTATTTCAGGATTTTGAGTCAATGACACTGAAGGAACTGCAATATATTTCAATGTCACAATGGTGAGAGGCTTAGAGAGGAACTTACAGGTGGTGGTATTTCTATATATCTGCTAACCTTGCCCTTCTGTTTTGGAAGTGGCCGTGGGTTTGGAAGGTGCAGTCTAAGGATCTTTGGTGAATTTCTACAGTGCATCTTGTAGGTATTACTGCTCCTGAATGTTGGTGGATGACAGGGTAGATGTTTGTGGACGTGGCGCCAATAAAGCGGACTGCTCTGTCCTGGATGGTGTCAAGCTTCTTGAGTTGTTGGGGCTGCACCCAACCAGGCAAGTGGGGAGTATTCCATCACACTTCTGACTTAAGCCTTGTAGATGGTGGACACGTTTTGGTGAGTCAGGAGACGAGTTACTTGCCACAGTAATCCCAGCCTCTGACCTGCTCTTGTAGTCACTGTGTTTATGTGGTGAGCCAAGTTGGGTTTCTAATAAATGGCAACTCCAAGGATGGTGATAGTGGGGAATTCAGTGATGTTAACACCACTGAATATCAAGGGCTGTGATTAGCTTGTCTGTTATTGGTGATGGTCATTGCCTGACATTTGTGTGGCGCAAATGTTACTTGCCACTTGTCAGCCCAAGCTTCAGTATCATTTAGATCTTGTTGCATTTCAACATGCACTGCTTCAATAGTGGAGTAGTCGTGAATGGTGCTAAATAGTGTACAATCATTAGCGAACATCCCCATTTCTGACCTTATGATGGAGGGAAACTCATTGAAGAAGCAGCTGAAAGTGGTCGGCCCGGAACACTACCCTGAGGAACTCCTCTGTGTGCGCCAGGTACATGCAAGTTTGTGTTACTTTGATTTGGCCATGTTAAGTTGGCCTGTAGTGTCCAGGGATGTGCAGTTTGGGTGGATTAGCCACGCTAGGTGCGGGCTTATGGGGATGGGGCCGGGGAACTGGGTCTGGATGGGATCCTGTTTGGAGGTTTGGTGCAGACTGTGTCCATACTGTAGGGATTCTGTGATTCAAAGATGTAAACTGCGTTAAAGAAATAAAAGAGATGGAGGATGGTGATTTACTTGCTGAACATAAAGATAGCGAAGCTAAAAGGGTCATTCTCAAGATGAATAGTTGAAAAGATGTGATTGGTTGAGCTTTCTTTTGGAACCTCTTCCACAATATGAAATTGACTAGTGTAATTTGTGGGAAAGGTGTAAAATCAATGATCAAACTGGTTTTGAAACTGGGGCAAAGGAGTGGGATTTCAGCAGTACAACCTGTCAAGGAATAGCTTCCATTTGCTTGGAAAGAAATAATTAATCAGTTTATAGTTACGTTAACCAATCCCCGGGCACGTTACCACACATCGTTAGGTCAGGTGAAACTTAAACATGGACCTTCTGACCCAGAGGTAGGAATGCTACCAGTGTACCTGAGAAGCTCTAAACGCTAGCCTGGAGTTCTAGGTTACTAGTCCAGTGGCATTGCTACTACATCACCAGCTAGGGTTTAGTGAAAGATGGTCTGGAGGGAAGGTCATATGAGGAAAGGCTGAGAGCCTTGGGTCTGTTCTCATTGGAAAGAAGAAGGCTAAGAGGGGATTTAATAGAGACATACAAGATTAGGATTAGATAGGGTAGACAGTGAAAATCTTTTTCCTAGGATGATGACGTCAGCTTGTACGAGGGGACATAACTATAAATTGAGGGGTGATAGATTTAAGACAGATGTCAGAGGCAGGTTCTTTACTCAGAGAGTGGTAAGGGTGTGGAATGCCCTACCTGCCAATGTAGTCAACTCAGCCACATTAGGGAGATTTAAACAATTTTGGATAAGCATGTGGATGATGATGGGATAGTGTAGGGGATGAGCTGAGAATAGTTCACAGGTTGGTGCAATATCGAGGGCTGAAGGGCCTGTTCTGCACTGTATTGTTCTATGTTCTATGTATGTAGTTCAGGCCATTTAAGCATCATCTGTTCAGCTAAAAGATCATGTTTTTGTTTCACATGATAAATGTTGGGTAGACTTAAATTGAACTATCACAAAAAACAAATGCTCATAACCTCGTCAGTTTTGGGAATTTGTTGCAGTTGTTTAAAAGAAATCAAGCCGAGGCCAAATTAAACCATATTTTATTAGCCAGAAATGACAAACACAGATCAAGACAACATCTGAAGTTCGTCTACTCTCATGGGCTATTTTTCATTGTGAAGTGTTTGCCTTTTGGGGACAAAATATGAAGTACATGAGGAAACAGGAGCTTGAGTAGTCCTATGCTTTGTCAATGACGATTCACATGTCAGCTGTTTACAAAGTGACAGGAACATCTAAAACTTAGGGTTAACATCAATTTTTCATAGATCATTAGATTGTGTAAGGGTAATAGCTAAATTATTTTCCTTTCGCCATCAGTATTATTTAGCTCAGAAATTGATTGAAATGATAACTGTCTTCCTTGGCTAATGCACAACATATGTTTTGAATATGCATTGCAATAGAGTATCAAACTCAAATGCAATTTTGTAGCAGGACTTTGGATAGCATAGTCAGTAAATACACAACTTTTAAAATTCAGCACATAAATACTTTCCGATAAACCTGTTCAGAGATGTTATTATACACCTTTGGAGCAGGTGGGACTTGAACTCAGGCCTCCTGGTTGACAGGCAAGGACACTCCCACTGCACCACAAGGTCTCTAAAACTCAGTATATGTGATGAGATGAGAGTCACCTCCTGACGTCGGATGTGAGTCCTTCAATTGAAACAATTTTGTTTTTCTTGATAAGTCTCTGTGGGTGCAGGTGCATAACATAAAACCGCCAAAACTTCCACAAGTTAACAGAAAGTAATGGTAGATTTCAGATAGGATCCTTTGGTATTTTTGAAAAACAATTGAAGGATAATGAATGTACTCATATAAAACTTTAGTTAACTCCAAGCTACATGGCCACATGATTACAACAGAAATGAACAAACGTACCCACAACCACAACAATACTGAACAACATTCAAAACAATTTTGACTAATGGCCTGACAGACTTTGAGTGTTCATATGGATTGATGTAAGTTATATACTTTAAAACAGGAAACATAAAACCACGAAAAGGCATAAAACCCGCAAGTAAATGCAGTTAGAAATGTGAATAAACAATTTTTAGGTATGATTATTTATTGTTCTGTGTCAACATTGAGGCAACTTGATCAATTTTGTTAACCTCAAGATGTTGATTTGATTGAAAGTCAAAGAAAATATAGTCTTACTTAAATAATTTAGATCATTATCTACTATTTCCAATCTGTTACTTTTAAAAGAGTATTGGTGCCTTGTAAGGAATTTAAAGAGTAACAGCAAGAATGATGACAAGTTTCAGTTTGTAAGATTTTTACTTGTCAGAAAAAAGATGAGATGTTCAGAAGAAAATTGGTAGTACAAACAGAAACAGACTATTTGTATTAACACAAGTGCAGAAATAATGGTGGTAAATACATTGCTTTACGTCATGACCATATAAGACACAGACTATGAAATCTCTTTGATTAATTTAAAAACTTTCGACTTTAGTTTGAGAGAACCCAATTGAAAATGAGCTGGGACACTTTTTAATATGACCACTGAAGTCCCCTGAACTGAAACCAAGCTGTCAACATTAAAAAGAAACGTCCAAATAACATGGTCAAAGCTGGCTACCACTTGCCTGAAAAGGATAATTATCTAAGTAAATATATTCCAGATGATGAATTTTACTCTTGCACTAATACATTTGCATGTCTTGGGGTGAGATATCCTGATTACAGGTACTTCTTGAACAAAGAACATGCTCTGAATCTTGTTATTGCAAAGCGAAGGATTTAAACCTTTGTATCTATAACTGAGGAACTCTGACAACAGATTAGCAAAACGTTCAAAAATGGAGTGTCCTCATTATTGGCCAATAGCAAGGATTCACAAATGAAAAACTCCCCTTTTATGAGAAGCTATGATGACAAGCCTGTGGTTGTACTACAGAAATCAGTAACTTCAAGAAGAATAACTCCTTTCAGAATGTAACATCACCCCTTTCTCACTCTGCAAATCTCAAGCTAGGTAAAAACAAGGACTGCAGATTCTGGAAACCAGATTCTAGATTAGAGTGGTGCTGGAAAAGCACAGCAGTTCAGGCAGCATCCGAGGAGCTGGAAAATCAATGTTTTGGGCAAAAGCCCTTCATCAGGAATAGAGGCAGAGTGCCTGCAGCGTGGAGAGATAAATGAGAAGAGGGTGCGGGTGGGAAGAAAGTAGCATAGAGTACAATAGGTGAATGGGGGCGGGGGTGGAGGTGATAGGTCAGGGAGGAGGGTGGGGGAAGGTAGCAAGGAGTACAGTGGGTGGATGGGAGTGGGATAAAGGTGATCGGTCAGAGAGGAGGGTAGAGTGGATAGGTGGAAAAGACTTTCTCCCCACCCTCCTCTCATTTTTTTTACTTTTTTTTTACATTACATTACAGTGTGGAAACAGGCCCTTCGGCCCAACAAGTCCACACCGACCCGCCGAAGCGCAACC